>NC_043717.1:54823816-54828856 GCF_006229205.1 Suricata suricatta
AGCAGTGCTATTGCTGGGACATAGGGGAGTTCTATTGATAGTTTTTTGGGGAACCTCCAAACTGTTTTCCAGAGACTCTGTATCAATTTACATTCCCAACAACAGTGAGGAGGGTGCCCATTTCTCCACATCCTCGCCAGCATCTGTAGTCTCCTGATTTGTTCATTTTAGCCACTCTGACTGGCGTGAGGTGGTATCTCAGTGTGGTTTTGATTTGTGTTTCCCTCATGATGAGTGATGCTGACCATCATTTCATGTGCCTGTAGGCCATCTGGATGTCCTCTTTGGAGAAGTGCCTATTCATGTCTTCTGCCCATTTCTTCACTGGGTTATTAGTTTCTCAGGTATGGAGTTTAGTGAGTTCCTTGTAGATTTTGGATACTAGCCCTTTATCTGATATGCCATTTGCCACTATCTTTTCCCATTCTGTCGGTTGCCTGTTAGTTTTTTCTATTGTTTCCTTTGCAGTGCAGAAACTTTTTACCTTGATGAGAGTTGGGGAGAGAGAGGGACACAAATCATGAAAGACTACTGAATACTGAAAATGAACCATGGACTGAAGGGGGAGGGGGAAGGAGGGAGGGGGTGATGGTCATGGAGGGGGGCACTTGTGGGGAAAAGCATTGGGTTTTATATGGAAACCAATTTGACAATAAACTATTAAAAAAAGATTAAAATTAAAAAAAGAAAATAAATAGAAAATCAATTATAAAAAATTTTTTTAATAAAACAACTTTATTTAGGGATATTGAAATCTGGATTTCATACAATTGTTGTCATCTGTCATAAAAATATTCTTCTTTGATGGTTTTCTCAACTATTAACAAATGTAAAAAAAAATTCTTAGCATAGACACCTTGCAAAAATAAGTGGCATACTGGATTTGGCTCAAGGGGCAAAGACTGACAACTCTTGATCTAGATGATCTCAAAAATCCCTGCAACCTCCAAAGATTCTGTGAATGCCACAGCAAAGCAAAACACCACCAAAAAACTGCCACCACCACCATCACAGAAAACCAACTCATAAACTAACAATATCCACAAAATCCCCCTCTTCCTCAACTAAATTTTCACATCTCTGGAGGGCATAACACTAGCAGCACGGTATATTTAGCACATGGAGTTTTTAAGTGTTTTACGCAAGTTCTGTGGAATTTAGATGTTGTTTCTATTCATATAACAAATTTATCTGACATCTTTGTTATCATGAAACTTGGTCAATTCTTCCTAGATTTCATCTAAGTGGTGTGAGATTTCAATGTGTTTGAAAAGAACAATGAATTTTCCAAATTCAAGGCAATAAAAATAAAATGATGGAATATTAAAGTAAGAAAAAGCTTTAGACCAATCCCTTTAAAATCATGAAATTAGACAATGGGAGTGGCAAGATGGCGGAGAAGTAAGGAGCCCCATTACCTCCGTCCACCCACAATTATCAAACTGAGAAGAATTAAAAAGCCACGGCTCTCTGATTTCCAAGAACGGAGGTGTGCAGACAGACCCCTTATGGACAGCAGTCTCCTGGTTGCTTGAGTGAGTGAGTGCGAGCGGGGATCAGAGACTTTAGGGGAGGGAGCGAGACAAAGCGCCCAGAGCCAAGAGGCTTGGCACTGGGCCCACTGAAACCCTCTTGTCCCTAGGCGCACAGTTCCTAGCCTGGCAGGGCAACCAGGAGACCAGAGACTCAGGGACCTTCACAGCCGCGCGCGGTACCGCAGGGCAAGGCAGAGGAGAGATGAAAAGAGAAGAAGAGACTAAATCCCCCACAGCACAATCTCTGCAAAGGAGAGATTTAGCCCGGGACTGAGGGCCACTGAGCGCTGAGAGAGATATCTGCCCCTTCAGCGGGGTGTTCAGTCAGACCAGGCAGCTCACCAACTTCAGGTGGAGCCAGGGAAAAAAATCTGACTTCACAATTCCCCTATTCGATCCCAACCAGAAATCCGCCCACCTGCAGGCGATTTTAACTATGGTGGCAATATTGAGTGTGCCGGCAAAGACTTAGAAAACAGAAACAATTAGATCCACCCGAGGCACAAGAAGGTTGGACTCCAGAGAGTGGCTGGCAACGCATCGTCTGAGGGGGACTTGGGGTGCCCATAGCCACTCTTCTCCTCACATCCACCAAGGCGGGGCCTCAGAGAGCAGCCCCTGAGACCCAACACACCTACACCAAGCCACGCCCATCCAAGCTGGAGAGCTGCTGTGCTTTTGCTTATTCCCATTAATTGGGTTTTTCTTCTTAATATTTTTAATTTTTAATTGTCCCGTCTTTTCTTTACTATCTTCCTATTTCCTTATTTTCTCCCTTTCCCCCTGGAATCTGGGAAACATCAACAATTAGGCACTGCTGTGCTTAGCTCAACTCTTACCATCCAGATACTTTTTCCTTGATTCATTCCATCCTTATCTCCCCCAACCCCCATTGCAGGTTTTAAGCCCTCAGACTGTCCTCTAAATCTGACTGTTGCTGTACCCCCCACTTCCCACCTGCTTTTTTGTTTCTTTCTCCTTTTGTTTTTTTTCTCTTCGTTTTTTTTTTTTTTTCTCCTCTCTTTTCTTTCCTGTTCCTTTTTTTCTTTCCCCCTTAGGTTTGCTTCTTTATCAGGCCATTTGTGTGCTTGTGTTCTCTGTATGCTTGTCTGTCTGTTTTCCTTTTCAGGGCTACCTCAAGAAACAACCCAAAGCACACTAGTGGAAAATCCCAAATATCGCTGGTTAGGGAAATAAATTAATCACAGGCATAACAAGAGAAACCGAGAGACACCATTAAAAGAACATCTCCTGAAACGACAGACCCTAGACACTCCAAGAGCCTCCTTCTATAGAGGAATACTAATAAACGCACAGTGCAGAACCAGCTTTTAAAACTGACAAGAGACAAAAAGCTAGCCAAAATGACAAAACAAAGAACTCTCCTCCAAAGAAACTCCAGGAAGAAATTACAGCTACAGAACTGCTCAAAACAGACACAAGCAACATAACTCAACAAGAATTTAGAATGACTGTCATAAAATTAATAGCTGGGCTTGAAAAAAACATGGAAGCTATCAGAGAAGATATTGATACGAAGACTAGGAACCTTCAAAATAGCTCTGACAAGTTAGAAAAGGCTCTAAATGAGATGAATAATAAGTTGGAGGCTGCCAATACACGTATTAAAGAAGCAGAGAGGAGAATAAGTGAATTAGAAGACACAGTTATAGCAAAAGAGGAGGCCGAGAAAAAGAGAGAGAAAATGATTCAGGAGCACGAAAGGAGAATCAGAGACCTGAGTGATACAATCAAACGGAACAATGTTCGTATCATAGGAGTTCCTGAAGAGGAAGACAAAGACAGAGTGATTGAAGGTGTCCTAGACCAAATTATACACGAAAATTTCCCCAATCTGGGGAAAGAGAAGGACATTGAATTTCAGGAGACATACCGAACTCCCCTAAGACGTAACGTAAACTGACCTTCAGCACGACATATCATAGTGAAACTGGCAAAATATAAAGACAAAGAGAGACTTCTGAAAGCAGCTAGGGAGAAAAGGGCCCTCACATACAAAGGGAAACCTATCAGAGTGGTTACAGACTTATCTACTGAAACTTGGCAGGCCAGAAAGAAATGGCAGGTAATCTTCAATGTGATGAACAGGAAGATATGCAGCCACGAATTCGTTATCCAGCGAGCCTGTCATTCAAAATAGAAGGAAAGATAAAGGCTTTCCCAAATAAACAAAAGTTGAGAGAATTCTTCACCACCAAACCAGCCCTACAAGAAATATTAAGAGGGACTCTATGAGGGAAACGTAGCAAGGAATAAAGGTACCAGAGACATCACTACAAACATGCACTCTACAGGGAACACAATGAATCTAAACCAACATTTTTCAATAATAACACTGAATGTCAATGGACTGAATACTCCAGTGAAACGACATAGGGTAGCAGAAAGGATCAAAAACCAAAATGCATCTATTTGCTGCCTACAAGAAACTCACCTTAGACCGAAGACACCTTCAGATTGAAAGTAAGGGGATGGAGAAATATCACCTGGAGTAGCCATACTTATATAAGACAAACTGGACATTAAAGGCACTAACAAAAGATTAAGAAAGATACGATATAATAGTTACAGGGACTCTACATGAAGAAGAGCTACCAATTATAAACATTTATGCACCAAATTTGGGAGCTCCTAGACACATAAAACAATTAAATACAAACAAAAGCAACCTTATCGATAACAATGTGCTAATTGCAGGGAACTTTCATACCCCACTTACAACAATGGATAGGTCAACCAGACAAAAATCACTAAAGAAACAATAGACCTGAATGGCACACTGGAGCAGATGGAATTGATAGATATATTTAGCAATCTGCATCCTGAAGCTAGGGAATTCACTTTCTTCTCGAGTGCGCATGGCACATTCTCCAAGATTGATCACATACTGGGTCATAAAACAGCCCTCCATAAATACAAAAGAATTGAGAGCATACCATGCACACTTTCATATCACAATGCTATGAAACTCGAAATCAACCACAGGAAGCAGTCTGGAAAACCTCCAAAAATGTGGAGATTAAAAACTACCCTACTAAAGAATGACTGGGCCAATCACGCAATTAGAGAGGAAATTAAAAAATATATGGAGATGAATGAACATGAGAATACAGCAATTCAAACTCTCTGGGACGCAGCAAAGGCAGTCTTAAGAGGAAAGGTCACTGCAATACAGGCCTACCTCAACAAATCGGAAAAAGCACAAACTCAAAACCTAACAGAGCACCTAAGGCAACTAGAAAGGGAGCAGCAAGAATACCCCAAACCCAGCAAAAGAAAAGAAATCATAAAGATCAGAGCAGAATTAAACAAGATAGAATCCACAAAAACAGTTGAACAGATCCATGAAACCAAGAGTTGGTTTTTTGAAAAAATAAACAAAATTGATAAACCTCTAGCTAGGCTCCTCAGAAAGAAAAGAGAAAACACGCAAATAGACAAAATCATGAAGGAAAATGGATCTATTACAACAGATCCCTCATAA
>NC_043717.1:54828956-54844171 GCF_006229205.1 Suricata suricatta
TATTCCAAAAAACAGAAATGGAAGGAAGACTACCAGACTCATTCTACGAGGCACATATCACTCTGATTCCTAAGCCAGGCAGAGACCCAACAAAAAAAGAGAACTACAAGCCAATATCCTTAATGAATACACATGCAAAAATACTCAACAAGATACTAGCAAATCGAATTCAACAGCATATAAAAAGTATTATCCATTATGATCAAGTGGGATTTATTCCTGGGTCACAAGGCTGGTTCAACATTCGCAAATCCATTAATGTGATACACCACATCAACAAAACAAAAGAAAAAATCATATGATCCTGTCAATAGATACGTTTCAGTATCTGCAAAATACAACATCTCTTCTTAATAAAAACCCTCGAGAAAGTTGGAATAGAAGGAACTTACTTAAACATCATAAAAGCCACTTACAAAAAGCCCACAGCCAATGTTATCCTCAATGGGGAAAAACTGAGCTTTCCCCCTGAAATCAGGGACACGACAGGGATGCCCACTCTCACCACTGTTGTTTAACATAGTGTTGGAAGTCCTAGCATGAGCAATCAGACAACAAAAGGAAATAAAAGGCATCAGAATCGACAAAGAAGAAGTCAAACTTTCCCTTTTTGCAGATGACATGATACTCTACATGAAAAACAGAATCGACTCCACCAGAAGCCTTCTAGAACTGATCAATGAATTCAGTAATGTTGCAGGGTACAATGTCAATGTACAGAAATCAGTTGCATTCTTATACACCAAAAATGAAGCAACAGAAAGAGAAAGGTCCCATTCACAATTGCACGAAAAACCATAAAATACCTAGGAATAAACCTAACCAAAGATGTTAAAGACCTGTATGCTGAAATTATAGAAGACTTATGAAGGAAATTGAAGAAGACACAAATAAATGGAAAAACATTCCGTGCTCATGGGTTAGAAAAATGAACCTTGTGAAAATGTCATTATTACTCAAAGAAATTTACACATTCAATGCAATCCCCATCAAAGTTGCACCAGCATTCTTCTCAAAGCTAGAACAAACTATCTTAAAATTCGTATGGAACCACAAAAACCCCGAATAGCCAAAGTAATATTGAAGAAGAAAACCAAAATGGGAGGCATCACAATCCCAGACTTTAGCCTCTACTACAAAGCTGTCATCATGAAGACAGTACGGTATTGGCACAAAAACAGATACATGGACCAATAGAATATAATAGAGAACCCAGAACCGGACCCATAAGTATATGGCCAATTAATCTTTGACAAAGCAGGAAAGAGTGTCCAATGGAAAGAAGACAGCCTCTTCAACACGTGGTATTGGGATCGCTGGACAGCACCATGGAGACAAATGAAACTAGACCATTTTCTTAAACCATTCACAAAAATAAACTCAAAATGGATAAAGGACCTGAATGTGAGACAGGAAACCATAAAAACCCTTGAGGAAAAAGCAGGAAATAGCCTCCTAGGCCTCAATTGCAGCAATTTCTTCCTCAACACATCCCCAGAGGCAAGGAAATCAAGAAGAAAAATGAACTACTGGGACCTCATCAAGATAAAAAGCTTCTGCAACGCAAAGGAAACAATCAAAAAAACTAACAGGCAACCAACAGAATGGGAAAAGATAGTGGCAAGTGGCATATCAGATAAAGGGCTAATATCCAAAATATACAAGGAGCTCACTAAACCTTGGACCTTTAGGGTGTCATGCTAAGGGAAATAGGTCAGGCAGAGAAGGATAGATACCATATGTTTGCATTCATAGGTCTAACAGGAGAGACCTGGCAGTGGACCATGGGGAGAGGAAGGGGGAAAGAGAGCAGTGGAGAGTGAGGGACACAGATCAAGGGAGACTGCTGAATACTGAAAATGAACCATGGACTGAAGGGGGAGTGGGAGGGAAGGAGGGGGTGATGGTCATGGTGGGGGGCACTTGTGGGGAGAAGCACTGGGTGTTATATGGAAACCAATTTGACAATAAACTATTTTTAAAAATAAATAAATAAATAAATAAATCATGAAATTAGGGGACACCTACAGAGGACTTTATTGTTAGTAAGAGTAATTCACTAAGGATACATTTTAGACATGTTTAATAATCAATTATTTCATTGAGTTGGTAGAACCCAAGAACTTCAGGGAATTTGTATGAATCTCTTCACCTTTTAAGATTCCTAGCCTTACTGTGTTTATGCACAGAATGGAAACATTACCACACATCCCACACTATATCTAGAATGATGAGATAATATGAAAGAAGTTGAGACAGTGGAATTGGACCTATGTTCTGCTACTTTATAGTTTTAACTTTCAGTCTTTATGTTTACAAATATGGACCTGGGAGAGAACTCTCAAGCACATTTCTTTTTTTTTTTTATGGGTTTTTTTTTTTTTTTTTTTTTTTGGATACAGAGAGAGACAGAGCATGAGAGGAGGAGAGGCACAGAGAGAAGGAGACACAGAACTAGAAGCAGGCTCCAGGCTCTGAGCTAGCTGTCAGCACAGAGCCTGACATGGGGCTCAAACCCATGTCAGAACGTGAGATCTGACCTGAGCTGAAGTCGGAGGCTCAACCGACTGAGCCACCCAGGCGCCCCTCAAGCACATTTCTTAAAGTTCCTACCATAGCTGGACAATGTGAATCATTAGAAGATCTGCCACTTTATTTATATTTTTCTATATAGGTTCACTTATGTTTAATGCTTTTTATGGATGTGTCAGATGACTGTTGATGGAAAATTACACTAAATTCATACAAGATAGGATATTCATTTACTTGGTTACTCTGCAAGATGAACTATGCAAATCATATCCAAAAAACCTTGGTTTTCTTTATAAGCATTCCAACAAAGTCTAGCAGCAGGCAATCTTTTGGTAGAAAGTATGTGGCATAAGCTTTGTTTAATAATACAGGTGCAGAGTACAAGAACATTGATGTAAACACAAATACAAATTTAGGGCTTACAAATACTACCTAACGAGTTCCTATTACACACTAGATGGAAATAGTATTTTAAGGAAAGTATTTGGTTTTGTGATTTTTAAATTCCTTTTGGCTTGCTTATCCATATCAAGTCTCCTTCTACCATGCTAAAAGTTAATTTTTACTACAGATAGGTAAACATGGGCCTTTGTGGCTGATAGCAATCTGCCATTGCCTGTAACACAGGTGTCTCCTTTTTATCTCCTTGCTACTCCTTTTTTGTTTCTTTTTATGTGTTGGTTGATTTCTCTTTCTCTTCTGTCTATTTTTAATTGTTAGTTTAGTAAAGGATGGGCACTCAAATCTGAGAACGTTGCTAACCTCTATTCCATTACCTCCTCATGGTCTAATTAAACAGAGACATGATGTAAAACACAACTATGTATTTCTGGTAACACAATTATTGCCCCAAGCAATTGAATCAGCTTCTTAAATCAGAAAAAAAAAAGACCTTTTCAAGAGACACTGTATTCCCTCTCAAACATACATACACAAAAATTTCTTAATTTTGCTTTCTCTCATTTATCTCACTTATCTAGTTAAGTCCTGAAAACCTGTCCGTTTTTTTCTACAAATATCCACTCTTCTTTTCAACTGCACTTATAATGACTAGAACACTTGTTTTCACATAATATCAGGAAGAAAACTGGTAGCTCTCTTAAAAGTGTTCTAAGAGCTGTAATTTCTTCTAAATGCCTTAAAGAGAAGCACCGAAGTCTTAAAACTACTCTAGAATGTTTCAAGAGTAAACAAACTTTGTTCTAAATTGCTGTATCAACCTTCTTAAATTACATTCACTGTCCTAATACCAAGAGGCTATTATATTACTGACTGCAACAAAAAATATAAATGCATGTGTGGTAGGGTCCCCTCCCTAAGGAAAAAAAAAGAACATCCCAAGGCAACCTTGCTATTCCAGTATGTGACAATATCCCTCACGACCTTGTAACATGAGACCACTTTTATCAGACTACATGTTTGTATGTTACCATATATGGGAGACAAGAAGTAAAAAAATACATAAAAAACCACACCACGTGATGTTCAGTGCTCAGTCCTTTGGGTACGAACCCAACTGAGTGATGCCAGCTGGAATTAAAGTTGCTTCCTGGAAAGAAAAGCCTCAGTGTCACAACTCTGTGCGAGAATCCTGGTACACATGATCCTTATGTTTTAGGAGTTTATAATCTAAAACTAATAGATGTTGGCATAAATATCACAGAAATACAGATGCAATGGTAAAATATATCTTGATTGCCTTCCCAATATCACCCACCCAAAAAACCCTTCAATTTTAGTTCTTCTTTGGAGATGCATAGCGCACAACAGAATAGATTCACTGAACGCCAGGGTAGTTAGCATTCTATCTACTTTTCCTATTTTCATTTTGCTCTAGGTTTGCCAAAGTATTTTTGCATTACAATGTGTATTAGAAACAGCTATAAACTTTTAGTAAGAACCACATTGCTTACCATTCACTAAGCAGGTCTTCTGCCCAATGCTACACTATCTCATTTCATTCCAACCCTACAAGGTATCTACTATTACTATTCCCATTTTACAGAGTAGATACTGAGACTCAGAAAAGCTGCTCTGCACACGTTAACACACCAGTAAGTGGTGGACTGGAGATGTACACCCCTAACATTATCGACACTAAGACCATCAATGATGTCACTGGACCTAGTAAGTTTACCACCATCTTCTAGATTGATAACCTTGATATGTCTAGCATAATTTTTCTATTATTAATAAGGCACATGTGATGTTTCTGGTAAGAGCATCAATGCAACTGTGATACTAAAAACAAAGAGTGGCATCACCAAAATTGCCAGAGTATGGAAATTTGAAAATGTACACCTCCACTGAAGCAAAGATTAAGCTGTGAAAAACTGATAAAAAACAACTTTTTCAGAACCTGGAGTCTAATTTAAAAATTAAAACAACCACAGAGTTACAATAATGAAGAAAGGAGTTACTAAATTTCAGGAGAAAATGTTGACATTTGTGCATACTCACCCACCATCCCCAATTCCCTAAATCAGAAGCAGCCATGGGGATGGATGGCATCTCTCATTTCTGGTATGGCTTCCTAGTACCAGAAGGGGAAATATGGGAAATATGGGCCTTGTCCTCAAAGAATTATGCTTGTTTGTTTTTGACTTGTCTGGCAGCTTCCTGAACACCTGGATCAGGGGCTTAACTTATTTTGTATCCATCAGGTCTCTCTTCAGATTAGAGCATTACTTGTTGTTGTTTGTTAGAAGCATATAAAGGCATATAATAGCTGCAGATGCTTGGGGCAAGGACTAACAGGGGCAAGCAGCAGACAGAATAAAAAGCCCAAGGAAAAAAGATGGAGATACATGGGAGAATAAGGGCTTTGAAAAGAGAATATTAGATCTTAAAAGTAAGAAAAGTTAAATAAAGGAACACAAATTATAAATACTAACAACTATTTAATGTGATGCCAAGAAAAAATTAAAATGTAAAGAAACTGGATGTTCCTCAGAAACTTAAACATAGAATAACATATGATTTAGTAATTCCATTACTTCATATTTACCCAAAGGAAATGAAAATATTAATTGAAAAAAATATATCCACTCTTATGTTTAGTGCAGGATTATTTATAATAGCCAAGTTATGGAAGCAACCCACATACCCATCAACAGGTGAGTGAATAAAATGTGATAAATGTGTGTATGAGTGCACACATGCATGTGCATGTGCACACACCCCCCCACACACACACACTGGAATATTATACTCAGCCATAAAAAAGAATGGTGTGATGCCATTTGCAACAAAATGGATGGACCTAGAGAATATAATGCTAAGTAAAATAAGTCAGAGAAAGACAAATACCATATTATTTCGCTCATGTGTCGAATTTAAGAAACAAAACAAAGAAAAAAAGACCAAAAAAAAAACAAACCCCAGACTCTTAAATATAGAGAACAAACTAAACTGGTTGCCATAGGAGAGGTGAGTGTAGGATGGGTAAAACAGGTTAATAAGATTAAGAGTATACTTAACATGATGACCACTGAATAATGTATATAATTGTTGAATCATCATATGGTACACCTGAAACTATGAAAACAATGTATAGTAATTACAATTTAGTTAAAAAGCAAAATAAAATTTAAAAAAAAGGACTGAAAAAAGACTAGCCAAAATTAAAAATGGAAGATTTCATATTTCATATTAGAAGAGCAAATAGAAGAAATATCAAAAAAACTTACCATCTAGACATATTCACGATAAAACTGAGGAATGTCAAAATAAAATAATATATTCTAAACGAATCTAGGAAGAAAAAATAATAAGTAAAAATGATCAGACTTGCATCAGACTTCTCAGCAAACTATACTGATTGCAAAAAAAAAGGGAGGATTTTCAGAGCATTGAAAGAGAAAAAAATGCCAAACCAAGAGTTTTATCTACAACTAAATTGCCTTTTAGATATGAAAATATTCTGGATACAGATTTATGTGGGTCTGTTCAGTTTGTAAAAAAGTCATCAAGCTGTATACTCATGATGTTCACATTTTTCTGCTCATATATTACACTTAGTTAAAGGAGTGACATCACAAGACTAGAATAGAAAATCCTAGCATTCTGCCACAGAAACACTGATTTAACAAGAGTATATGGACCAAAATGACTTTATGAGAATTCTACATTCCAAGTTGCAGTACCTGAGACATGGACAAAGTTGAGAATAGATGCATTGAAGTAGGTAAGAACAGCATTTTCACTTTAAACACAATGAGCCCCTTCTCTAAGCTGCCCAAGGTACTGGTTTCTATGTCAGTTCACCTGGAGTACTGATGGAACCAGAATTGCTTGGAAGTCTGGGGGTACCTAGGAACAAAGGAAAGTGGCTGGTGCATTACTACAGTTGGCATGGCTTTGCACAACTGGAAGGAGGCACAAAACTTGAGGCTTCCTTCCTGACAGTGAAGGAGATAAATGGAACATGCATCCAATATCCTAACCTTTCAGAATGCTGCCCAAGGGGATGGTATCTGTCTTACCTCACTGACAGAACCAACATAATCTGGATGCTGGGGGGCTGCTAAGAACAATAGCAAGCAGTGAGCAGTATACTCAACATGATCAGAAGATGCACAACTCAAGGCTTCTCCTTAGGGAAGGAGGAAAAGGAGGACCGCATGGATCTAACATTCTGGCTCTTCAGCAGGCTGTCCAAGGGTCTGGTTTCTGTCTTGCCTGACTTAGAGTGCTAGTTAGACCTGGCACAGTAGACATGCATGGGGAAGCTAAGAACAAAAAAATACCTTGATGGTGTGTTACTGTTTCAGAGAACCAGCAGCATAGAGACACATATCCAAGAGAGCAAGAAATTACAAGACTGAAAAATAAAGAAACTAACAAATCCCTAACAATCACACAAAAAAGTGACCTTGACAGTATGAAAAGATGGAAGAATTTACCGCAAAAGAGCAGAAAGAGGTAACAGGGAATTAATCAATACAGAATATAAGTAAAATGTCTGATCTAGAATTTAAAACAAGAACTAAAGGATACTACAAAAGCTTTAGAAAAAGCACAGAAGATGTCAGAGAATCCCTTACTGTAGAGATAAAAAAAAAAAAAAACTAAAATTTACTCAGGCCAAAAATAAAAACACTGTTACTGAGATGTAAACCTGAATGGATGCCATGATAACAAGAATGGACAAAGCAGTAAAATAAATCAGTAACACAGAATATAAAATTATGGCAAATAATGAAACCGAAAACAAGAGGAGAAGAAAGGTACTGGATCACAAATGAATTCAGCAACTCCTTAGGACATAACATTTGTATCATAGGAGTATCAAGAAAAGAGAAAAGGGGCAGAAGAATTATTTCAGCAAATTATACCTAAAAACTTTCCTAACCTAGGGAAGGAAACAGCAAAATTTAAGAAACACAGAGAATTCCCATTAAATTCAACAAAAGCTGGCTATCAGGAAGATATATCATAGTCAAATTCCCAAAATACAGAGATAAGGAAAGTGTAGTATAAATAATACAGATAAGTACTGAAAACAGAAAGGGGAAAAAAGGTCCTTAACCTACAAGGGAAGACAAATCAGGTACACAGCAGATCCGTCCACAGAAACTTGGCAAGCCAGAAGGGAGTGGTATGAAATATTCAAAGTGCTAAATGGGAAAAATATTCAGCCAAGAATACTTTATCCAGCAAATCTGTCATTCAGAATAGAAGGAGAGATAAAGAATTTCTCAAGCAAGAACTAAAGGAGTTGCTGACCACTAAACCAACCCCACAAGAAATATTACTGGGGATTCTTTGGAGGGCGGGGGAGGGGAGAATCTAAAGCATCAAGATAGGGAACACAATCAGAAACACCAACATTACAGGAAACCAAAGGCATTAAATTCACCTCTATCAATAATCTCTCTGAATGTAAATGGAGTGCTCCAATCAAAAGACATAGGGTATCAAACTGGATAAAAAAGATTCATCTATATGCTGCCTACAGGAGACTTATTTTAGACCTAAAGACACCTGTAGATTGAAAGCGAAGGGAGGGAGAACCACCTTCACACTAATGGATGTCAAAAGAAAGCCAGAGTACCCATACTTATATCGAACAAACTAGATTTTAAACCAGAATGTAACAAGAAATGAAGAAGGGTATTATATCATAATTAAGGGATCTATCCATCAAGAAGACCTAACAATTGTAAATACTTATTTCTCCAACATGAAAACAGATATATAAATCTATTACTAACAAGCATAAAGAATCTAATTGATAAAAATACAATAATAGTAGGGGACTTTTAATACCCCACTTACAGCAATGGAGAAAATCAACAAGGAAATAATGACTTTGAATGACATACTGGACCAGTTGGACTTAACAGATATATTCAGAAAATTTCATCCTAAAACAGAATACATATTCGAGTATACATAGAACATTCTCCTGAACAGATCACATACTGGATCACAAATCAGCCCTCAATGATTACAAAAAGGCTGAAATCATATCATGCAACTTTTCAATGCTATGAAACCTGAAATCAATCACAAGAAAAACTTAGAAAGAACACAAATACATGGAGTTCGAAGAACACCCTACTATAGAGTGAAAGAGTTAACCAGGAAATTAAAGAAGAAATTTATAAATACATGGAAAAAAATAAAAATGAAAACACAACAGTCCAAAACCTTTGGGATGCAGTAAAGGGAGTCCTAAGAGGGAAGTATATAACAATACACAACTACCTCAAAAGGCAAGAAAAGTCTCAAATACACAACCTAACTTTATACCTAAAGAAGCTAGAAAAGAAACAGCAAATAAAGCCTAAAGCTCACAGAAGAAGGGAAATTATAAATTTTAGAGCAGAAATAAATGACACAGAAACTAATAAAGAAAAACCTGTAGAACAGAGCAATGAAACTAAGAGCTGGTTTCTTTAAAGGACTAATAAAATTGATAAACCCATAGTCAGACCTATCAAAAAAAGAGAGAGGACCCAAATAAATAAAATGATGAATGAAAGAGTAGTGGTCACAACCAACACCACAGAAAGACAATTGTAAGAGATTATGAAAAACCATATACAAACAAACGGGGCAATTTGGAAGAAATGGACAAATTCCTAGAAACATACAAACTACCATAACTGAAAAAGGAAGAAATAGGTAATTTGAACAGGCCCATAACCAGCAAAGAAATTGAATCAGTAATCAAAAATCTCTGAACAAACAAAAGTCCAGGGCCAGATGGCTTCCCAGGAGAATTCTATGAGACATTTAAAGAAGAGTTAATACCTAGTGTTTTCAAACTATTCCATAAAATAGAAATGGAAGGAAAAATTCTAAACTCATTCAACAAGGCCAGCACTAACTTGTTTCCAAAACCAGACAGAGACCCCATTAAAAAGGAGAATTACAGGCTAATATCCTTGTTGAACATGGACACAAAAATTCTCAAAAAATCGAATCCAATAGTACATTAAAATAATTCTTCACCCCAGGGGCACCTGGCTGCCTCAGTCAGTTAAGAGTCCAACTCTTGATTTCAGCTCAAGTCATGATCCCATGGTCTATGAAGCTCTGTTTCTCCTTCCGTCCTTCTCCCCCACTCTCTAAAATTAAAAGAAAAAATGCTTTCACTAAAATAAAGATATTAATAAAATCATAAACAATAAATAGGAATATTTAATGGGAATATACTGTAAAAAGGTGTAATTCTGACATCAGTAATATGGATATGTGAGACCAAAACCATGGCATTTTTCATAAGTGATCAAAATTAAGTTGTTAGTATAAAATATATTCTTCTTTCAGATGCTTTATGAAAGCCCCATGATAACCAAAAAAAGTACCTGTAAAAGATATACAAAAGAAAATGAAAAGGAATCAAAGAATATCACTACAAAAAAACAATAAAACACGGAAGAAGAAATCAAAGGCAGGACAAAAGAGCTACAAGACAATTAATAAAAATGGCAATAGTTAAATTCTTACCTATCAATAATTACTTAAAATTTTGATGCATAAGCTTTCCAATCAAAATACAGAGTGGCTGAATGGATTAAACAAAAACAAGATCCAATTATATGCTTTCTATAAGAAACTCAACTTTAGACTTAAGTACAAACATAGCGTGAAAGTGAAATTGTGAAAAAGGATATTCCATGCAAAATGTAATCATGAGACCAAAAAGAGTTTAATTCAGAAATTGATGAGACAGAGAATATTACATAGTAATGACAGAGTTGATTCACCAGTAAGATATACCAATCATAAATATATAAGCACACAACAGCAAAGCATCTAAATACATGAAGGGAGAAATACACAGCAACACAATAATAGCAGGAAACTTTAATACTCCACATTCAAAAATGGATAAAACATAGACAGAAGATGAAGAAGGATTCTGATAACTTAAACATTATAGACCAAATTGAACTAATAGACAAATGAAATCATGCCACCTAAAAGCAGTAGAATATACATTCTTTTTAAGTACACACAGAACGTCGTCTGAGATAAATCATGTATCAGGTCACAAATAAATCTTAATAAATGTAAGAAGACCAAAATCAGACAAAGTACGTTTTCTGACCAAAGAGAATGAAACTAGAAATCAAATGTAAAAGAAAAATGAAAACATCAATGATATATCACTTCATAACTGTTAGGATGGTCATTATAAACAAAAAAATGCTGATGAAGGTATGGAAAAACTGGAATCTTGGGCACTGCTGGCAGAAATGTAGAACTATGCAGCTGCTATAAAAAACAGTATGGAGGGTCCTCAACAAGTTAGGTACAGAACTACCATATAAGCTACAAATCTCAGACCTGGATATTTATCCAAAACCAACTGAAATAAAAAATCATGATATTTGTGCTCTTATATTGACTGAAGCATTATTCACAATAGCCAAAATATGAAGGCTACTTAAATTAAATGTCCATCAGTAGATGAGAAGATAAAGAAAATGTGATACATACATACAATGGAATGTTTTTCACCCTTGAAAAAGAAATCCTGTCATATGTAGCAACCTGGATTAACCATGCTAAGTTAAATAAGCCACTCACAGAGGGACAAATACAACATGATTCCACTAAGGTATGTAAAGTAGTCAAATTTATAGAAGCAGAAAGTAGAATGGCAGATGCCAGGAGAAAGAAATAGGAAGTTGCTGTTCAATATATATAAAGGTTCAGTTATACAAGATCAAAAAGTTCTAGAGCTATCCTATACGACACTGTCGTTACAGTTAACAATACTGTACGGCACACTTAAAATTCCTTAAGAGGTTGATATGCTATATATATTTTTTTCACCAAATTAAGAAACAAATAGTTAAACATGACAGGGAAGATGGCAGGGTGGTGTAAACACAGTATTTTCATATTCTTGAAGTCTCACATTATAGACAGACTAAATACACAAAACCAAGAACAGAACTTATAAATAACATTTACAATAAAATGAGGCCATAAGACAGTCCCTTGAACCTCAAAATACAAGCACAGAAGAGAAACCTGTCACATGATCTGCACAGTATCAGCAATTCTGTGGTAATAAGCAGAGGCCACATGCAGATCTGAAGCCAAGTGAATACCTTTATAGTATTCACTGGAAAACATACTGACCCCTTTAGAAACAGCGGATGAAACTGGAAGGTCTTTTGCCCATTCCAGTAGTGGACAAATACAAGGAGTCTAGGATACTAAGTTCTGAAACAGCTGGAGCAATCTAAACCCATGAGCTCAGAAAACTGACCAACAAAGACTGCCTCTCAAGACACAATGAGGACAAACTGTTGGAAGTAGCATTAAAATTGGGCAGGATAAAGACAATAGAAACAATGGAAAAGAAGGCCCACACAAAAGAAAGGGGAAGAGTTCAGAAAACAAGCTGAAAACACAAAGGGAGCTCTGTGAAGTTAGAAAAGCAAGTGGAACCAAGTCTCCTTCTAAAAGCTCAGGCAAAATCATTTCACATAACAATGAGCAACAGAAAACTATCAAGCAAACCTCAAACTTGGTATTAAGAAATAAACAGAATGACATCATCACAAAGAAAGCATAATAGAAACCCATGCTTATAAAACATCAGAAGTATTCAACATCGCAAAATAAGCTAAAAATTTTTAAGAGAAAGATACAATGCATAGAATAGCATAGAGCAAGCAAGCTTAGGTAAACTCAGAAATAAGATGAGAGAATTCAAAAAATAATTAGAAATAAAAGAAAAAAAAGCACACTTTAGAAATAAAGTCCATATTAGATGGAATGCAAGAGCAAATACATAAGGGCAAATAAACTCAACAAATAATGTCAACAAAACCAGGAGAACAATATGTTAATAAAAATGTATAAGGCAAATAAGGATTCAAAATAAAGTGTCATAACTGGAGATAAGATGATCCAGCATATGAATAATAGGTATCCCTGAAAAAGAAAATTAAAGTGTGTTTCCTGATAGCAAAACTTACTACAAAACTACAGCCATTAAGACAAGGTGATAGTGGCATAGACACAGAAATACAAATCAATGGAACAGGGGTGAGAGTCCAGAAATGAACTAAAACATTTATTTACTGTCAACTTATTTTTGACAAGGGTGTCAAGAAAAAAATGTGAGAGGGGCACCCGGGTGGCTCAGTCGACTGAGTATCCGACATCGGCTCAGGTCATGATCTCATGGTTCATAGGTTCGAGCTCCATGTCAGGCTCTGTGCAGACCGCTAGCTCAGAGCCTGGAGCCTGCTTCAGATTCTGTGTCCCTTTGTCTCTCTGCCCCAACCCTGTTTCGCTCTGTCTCCCTGTCTCTCAAAAATAAATAAATGTAAAAAAAAATTTATTTTTAAAGAAAAAGTAAAAAAATGTGAGGAAACAATACTCATTACTCATGGAACAACTGGATATCCCCATGCAAAAGAATGAATTGGACACACACACATATACACACAACCTTAAATGAATTGTCAAATTATGAAAATATGAACTATAAAACCCTTAGAAGAAAACATATATAGGAAAAAACGTTTTATTCTTGCTTTTCTTGCTTGTGCTTCTGGTGTCATGTCAAAAAAATTTTGCCAGGGCACTGGTGGCTCAGTTGGTTGAGCATCCTGATTCCGGTTCAGGTCATGATTTCATGGTTTGTAAGCTCAAGCCCTGAGTCGTGCTCTGTGCTGAAATCTGAGCCTGGAGCCTGCTTTGGATTCTGTGTCTCCCTCTCTCTGCCCCTCCTCTGCTTGTGTGCTCGCTCGCTCTCACACTCTCTCTCTCTCTCTCTCTCTCTCTCTCTCTCTCTTTCTCAAAAATAAATACACATTTTTAAAAAGTTTTTAATTTTTTTAATATTTACTTTTTGAGAGACACGGAGAGAAAGAGAGAGAGAGAGAGAGAGAGAGAGAGAGAGAGAGGCAGGCATGAGCATGGGCAAGTCAGAGAGAGAAGGAGACAGAATCCGAAGCAGGCTCCAGGCTCCAAGTTGTCAGCACAGAGCCTGATGCGGGGCTCGAAGACACAGACCACGAGATCATGACCTGGGCTGAAGTGGGATGCACAAACGACTGAGCCACTCAGGTGCCCCTAAAAAAAGTTTTTAAAAACAACTTTGCCAAAACCAATGTCAAGTACTTTTCTGCTGTTTTCAGCTAGGAGTTCCATGTTGTCAGGTCTTTAAGTCTTCAATGCCTTTTAAGTTGACTTTTGTGTATGGTGTCAGGGTCCAATTTCATTCTTTTCATGTGGACATCCAGTTTTCCCAACACCATTTATTGAAGAGATTATTGTTTCCCCATTTTATATTTTTAGTTTCCTGGCTGAAGAGTAGTTGACCATATTTGCCTGGATTTATATCTGGGCTTTTGATTCTGTTCCATTAGTCTGTATGTCTCTTTTTATGTCAGTACAACACTGTTTTGATTACCATAGCTTTATAATATAACTTGAAACCAAGAAGTGTGATGCCTCCAGCTTAGTTCTTCTTCAAGACTGCTTTAACTATTAATGGTCTCTTGTGATTCCATATTAATTTTAGGCTGTTTTTTTCTATTTCTGTAAAAAAAAAATACCATTGGAATTTTTGTAGGGATTACACTGAATCTGTTCATCATGTTGGGGAATATGGGCATTTTAGCAATATTAATTCTTCCAATTCATGAACATGTGATATCTTTCCATGTATTTGTGCCTTCTTTGATTTCTTTCATTAATATTCGTTTTCAAGATACAAATTTACCTTAGTTAAATTTCTTAAGTATTTTATTTGTTTTGATGTTACTGTGCAATACTGTTTTCTTAATTTCTCTTTCAGATAGTTCACTGTTAGTGGATAAAAATACAACTGACTTTCCTATGTTGATTTTATATCCTTCAACTCTACTAAATTCATGTATTAGTTTTAACAGTTCTTTGGTGGGGTCTTTTGCTGGGGCCTAGTAGAACAAAAAACCTCCCACAGAGCAACCATTGATGGCACGCCTCCGGGGCACAGGAGAACTATTTGGGAAGCTGCGAAACAAGTCGAAAGACTGTGAAACAACATTTGGCCTCCTGGGCTGCACATATGGCTTCTGGTTTTCCTGTCTATGATTTTCTCGTTGCTTTGCAAGAAAGGCATATACCTTTAAGTTTTGAATCAACTTGGGTCAGTTAGTGACACCAGCTTTCCCTTACATTATTTCTGTTCCCAGCTCATTGCCTGCTGTTGCGGG
>NC_043717.1:54844271-54854434 GCF_006229205.1 Suricata suricatta
AACCCTGCTTCTCCTCTGTTCAAGGCTCTCAGCACAGATCCACTGTGCTGGTGAAGTCTGTGAGCCTGAACTTGGGTCCGGTGAGCCTAAGCCGTAGTAAAAATGCCCTTTGCTTTTGCATGCGTGCCTTGGTCTCCCTGGTGGTCTCTGCTTTTGGGGGACGATATTGTGGTCTGGGCATAACATTTGGTGCATTGGCCAGGAAGCCCGCTGCTTAGAGGGGGAATCCTCCTTCCCAGAACCCCTGGGACCCCGACATGCTGGGCCTGATCGCCAGCTGGTGAGTGCACTCATTTTCTTGTTCTTCTATGTTTGAATCTTTTTTGTCTGTCTGGTATGTTTGGTGCTGGTCTCTGGGGGCCTCAAAGGAGCCAGGCGGACGTGCCACAAAAGCTCAAGGCCATGGGATCCAAGAGACGTCTTGGACCCACAGGAAGGAGAGACCGTGGGTCAGGTCCCCCGCGGGTCAAGTCCTGCGGCACTAAGGGTAAAATTCAGGTCCTAAGGAACTCTGCTGGTGGCAGCAGCGGGATCTCATTTGGGTTAGGAAAAGCCTAGTTGTCTTTCTGATCATTGGTCTAAATGCTTGTGTCTATTTCTCTGTGTGTATGTTCGTCTATGTGTAATTTTGTTATGACTCTGATGAGGACATTTAGGAAAGGGGGTTAACATCCCCTATCTATTTTCTTATGGGAATTTGAGGTTTCAACCCCACATACTTTTCTTTTTTCTTTGGAAAGTGCACAAAGACCATCATCCCACTTTCGTTTTCTCCTCCGTTGGCCAGGAGGACTAATTCCTGAGTTCTGTGGCTTTACCACCATTCACGTTGTCTGTCATCTTTCTTATAGAGATTGTGCCAACATCAACCCCCTACTCAGGGACCTTTCGACTGGGGTGTGTGGGTTGGTCCCCCGCAGTCTTTAGGTTTTTCTGTATATAAAATCATGTCATCTGCACACAAATAATTTTATTTCTTCCTTTCCAATTTGAACACCTTTTATTTCATTATTCTGTCAAATGTCTCTGGCAAGGACTTTTAGTATCATGTTGAACAAAAGTGGTGACAGGGGGAACCTTGTCTTGTTCCTGACCTTAGAGGAAAAGCTTTTAGCTTTTCACTACTGAATATGATATTAACTATGCACTTGTCATATATGGTCTTATGTTGAGGGTTTTGCTTCTATACCTAATTTTTCAAAGTTCTTTTTCTTTTATCACAAAAAGATATTGTATTTTGACAAATGCTTTCTCTGCATCTATGGACATAACTGTATGATTTTATCCTTTATTCTGTTGATGCGGTGTGTCAATTTTATTAATTTTCAGCCAAAGAGCCAAGGTCTGAAGCACAAACATGTTTAAGATGGGCACAGTTCTGAGGTACATATGGTCAGGGGGTTGGCAGTGTTAACAGCAGTTCCTTCTTGGTGGGAGGACAGCAGTATCTTTCTCTCAGGGTAGGGGTGGGGGGTTGGGAGAACAGCAGTATCTTTATCTTGGTGATGGCTATTGGTTACCTCCATGGCAAAAGCTGCCAGTGTCTTCAGCAGAGGAGGCCACTAGGATCTACACAGAAAAACATTACAAGAACATCAGCTGTGAAAGCTGCAAGGAAGGCTGAGGCTGTTGCAGAGGCTGTTGAGGTCCTTAGGAGAGCAGGCCGCTGGCACCACGTGTTACCTGCCATATGGCTGATACTGATGTCTCCTGCTCTTCTTTGTTCCTAGCTTCTCCAGATGTCTCAGCTATGCCCATGTCCCCAGCAACCCTTTCTGCATGATTGCTCTCCATTTATTTTTTGCCTCACTGTGTTTATATAGTTTTTCATTAGACTCTGGAGCCCCCTCCTCCAAGGCTATTTTTTTCATAGATAGCTATCTAATGGTTACTTTTTGTGGGGATCAGAAAACAAGTATCACCTACTCTACAATTTTGCAGACATCTCCCCAAGCAGAAACATTTTTTAAGGTTTTTGATCCATTTGGCAAACTGCCCTCTAGAAATACCATGCCAACTTAAATTCCCAGTAGCACGACCTAATAATCATTTCACTACAGGAACACTAGTATGTCTATGTATGTGTATATATATGCCTATGTTTTTACTATTGTCAACAGTAGAATGTTAAGAATCAGCTGTTATTTAGAACTCATTTATTTGTATTTTGTTGGTTTTGTTTCATGAGATTTTTAATACTGAATTGGAGAATCTTTTCATATACTTATTGAATATTCATCCAGTATTTCTTCTTTTTCTACGAATGGCCTTTTTACCTCTATCTTTGAATTGACATTTTTGTCTTTAAAAATATTTTTTCATTGATTTAGTTTAATTTTATAATATTTAATCATTAAGATATCCAGTTTATTTTGTATATGGTATTAGATAAAAATCTAAGTCTTTTTTTCCCTACTAATATGAAATTTAAAGAACCTGTCAAACACTAAATTGATAGTTAGGTCTGTTTTCAATTTGATATTTGATCTCACTAATCTGTCTGTCTATTCATATATCACTACCACTGTTTAATTTATACAGTCTAATATCTGGAAGAATAAGTTCCTCCCTCTAAAAATACAGGCAGTATTTTTATCCACCGAAATCTTTGTGTCTTTTCTCACCAGTTTATTTTTCCAGAGAAGCTACTAAGATAATTTTGAGGAAATCTCCTCAAAATACCCTGTAGGAATTTTGACTGGAATACAATCAGAACTATCCATTGATTTAGGGAAAATCAACATCAGTGTAATATTGAATACTTTTGTATCTTTCTCTATTTAGCCAAATTTTAATTTATGATCTTCAGTAATGATTGTTAGCTTTTGTCATAAGACTACATAGTCTACATCAATTTATTTCAAATATAAACTAAGGGCATCTTCACAATGCATGAAAGAATTTAGAATTGTTTTGCTAGTATGTACAATCATATACCTATAGATTAAAAGCTTATATGCAGAAATTTGCCTTGATCTTATATTATCTATCGGAATCACTTGAATTTTTAAAAAATATACTACCCCCCCACTCCTACATTAGCCAACACAGCTTTTTGAAACACCTACCTCATAAGTACCTAAGTTGTCATGATTATTAACATGACTGGCTTTCAAATATAACCCAGAAGGCCCTGCATACTTAGGTTGCCACCTATCCCTCCAGTTGTATCTTGAAGCTTCTCATGTGCTCCTATTTTTCCTATCACCTCAGAGCTTTTAGATATCTGTTTCCCTCAGCCTGGAACTCTTCCTTTATTTCCTTTGCCTCCTTACATCTTACTCATTCTTCAGAATCCAGCTTTAGCATAACTATCTCAGGAAAACCTTTCTTAACTTCTCTGATTAGGTCATATCTACTTAATAAAGAATATGTCAATGGGGCACCTTGGGGCTCAGTAGAAAGCTTCCAACTTCAGCGCAGATCATGATCTCAGGGTTTGTGAGTTGAGCCCCCACATCAGGCTCTAAGAGTAATTGCCAAATAAATTTAAAAGAACAAATAATGAATCTGAGGTAATTCGATATTTTTATTGCTAGCAACTCTCATTCAAAATTCATTCAATTTGGGGCACTTGGGTGGCTCATCCACTTAAGCGTCCAACTTCGGCTCAGGTCACAATCTCATGGTTTGTGGGTTCCAACCCTGCATAGGGCTCTGTGCAGACAGCTAGCTCAGAGCCTGGAGCCTGTCTTCAGATTCTGTATCTCCCTCTCTCTCTGACCCTCCCCTGCTCATGCTGTCTCTCTCTAAAATAAATAAAACATTAAAACAATTTTTTTTAATTCACTCAATTCTTCAATTGGTTTTGAATATCCTGATGATACAGAAACCCAAAAATAGAGAATGACAGCTTCACTGATACCCACATTTCTTTCTCAAATTTCCTTTATCAATAGTCCATATATTAGAATCCCAGGAAGAGCTGAACAAGGATTAACTATACAAAATAAAAGTAATCTAAAATGAACTGAATAAAAAACCAAAATGATGTAGCCAGGCAAACATTCTACCAAAAGTTAGGAGATCTTGGCTCTAATTGTGATTCATTCAGTATCTCTTTGCTATGGGGCATATCATTATTCAGTTTCTCATTTGTAAGATTAGCAAAAATAAAGTAGATCACTCCCAGAGTCTATTTAAATGCTAACATCTGATAAATCTATGACTGAAGCGTAATTGCTTTGTGTACTTAAAAAAACAACTGCCTTTGCTGGCAATTAAAATATTAGTTAACTGAAAATTCAAATGTCATCCAAAAGTACATAGAGCTTACATAAATGAAATTTGGACAGAATACAATATTTGGTCTTCCCACAGGGCTATCATTGAAATCTGTCCATTATTCACTACTATGTTATTTTATAAAGTAAAACTCCTAAAGTTCTTATTCAGTTTCAGATGTGAATAAACCAAAATTAAAAGTAAACTCGCCAGAAGACAACTACATCACATAATTATGCATGTTCTCAGCCAATATAATAAAATTAAATATATAAAGACAGTGTGTTCTATGACTAAACACTTTAGAATCACACTAGCTCTAAAACAGTGTTCTCGCTTGCTATTAACATATTTTTATATCATATGTGCCAACCTAAATTATTAAATTATGAATACTAATATGAAGAGATTAATAAACATTGATATGGTGAGGGCCCAGATACAGGGAACTCCATTTTCTTTGTCTTTTTATTGAAGTATAGTAAACACTGTTACATTAGTTTCATGTGTACAACGACAATTCCACAAATCTATACATTATACTATGCTCAACACAAGTGTAGCTACCATCACTCACCATACAATGCTATTACAATACCATTTATTATATTCCCTATGTTCTACCTTTTATCCTCATGATTTAATTTTTAAGATATAAATACTTAATTGAAGTCTAATTAATATAGTGTTATGTTACTTTCAGGTGTACGGTAGAATAATTAAATAATTCGATTATTGCTCAGTGTTCAAGTTGTTTTTTTCTTCATATTTCTATATCTAGTTAGTTAACATATAGTGCAATACCAGTTTCAGAAGTAGAAATCAATGGTTCATCACTTACATACAATACCCAATGCTCATCATAACAAGTGCAGTCCTTAATACCCATCCCCCATCTAGCCCATTCCCCACCCACCTCCCTCTATCAATTAATTTATTCTCTATTGTTAAGAGTCTCTTATGGTTGGTTTCCCTCTTTTTCCCCCCCTTCCATATATTCATCGGTTTTGTTTCTTAAATTCCACATATAAGTAAAGTCATATGGCATTTGTCTTTCTCTGAATGACTTATTTGTCTTAGCATTACATCCTCTAGGTCCATCCATGTTGTTGCAAACAGCAAGATTTCATCTGTTTCTGGCCAAGTAATATTCCATTATATATATAATGGAATATATACACACACACACACACACACACACACACACACCACTTCTTTATCCATTAATCTATCAGTGGACACTTGGTTCTTTACATATATTGGCTATATTGTGATAAGCATAGTATCTTTTCAAACTAGTTTTTTGTTCTGTTTTGTTTTCCATGGGTAAATATCCAGTAGTGGAATTACTGGAAAAATTGGTAATTCTGTTTAACCTTTTGGGGAATATCCATACGTTTTCCACATTGGCTGCACCAATATACATTCCCACCAACAGCACACATTTAATATTTATCTTATTTTAGCCATCCTGATGGGTTTATGGTGATATTTCATTGTGCTTTTGATTTGCATTCCCCTGATAATTAGTGATGTTGAGCATCATTTCATGTTGTCTGTTGGGCATCTGTATGAGTTATGCATCCTATACTCTACTACTTAATAGATTCCCTCTGGTGAACTTTTTAAAAGTTTTTATTTAAATTTCAATTAGTTAACATATAATGTAACATTAGTTTCAGGTGTATAATTTAGTGATTCCACACTATCACACAACACTCAGTGCTCACTACAATAAGTGCACTCCTTAATCCCCGTAGCTATTTAGCCCATCCCTCCCCACCCCTCTGAACTATCAGTTTGTTCTCTATAGTTAACAGACTGTTTTTTAGTTTACCTCTTTTTTGCCCTGTACATGTTTGTTTCTTAAATTCCACATGAGTGAAATCATATGGTATTTGTCTTTCTCAGAGTTATTTTGCTTGGTAATGTACTCTCTAGCTCTATCCATAATATCACAAATGCCAAGACTTCATTCTTTTTTATAGCTGAGTAATATTTCGTGTGTGTGTGTGTGTGTGTGTGTGTGTGTGTGTGTGTGTGTGTGTGTATAGCTCACTTCTTTATCCATTCACCAGCTGATGGACACCTGGGCTGTTTCCATAATTTGCTCTTACATATAAAGCTGGTATAAACATTGGTGTGTATGGATCCCTTCAAATCAGTATTTTTGTATTCTCCGGGTAAACATCTAGTAGTGCAGCTGCTGGATCATAAGGTAGTTCTATTTTTAACTTTCTAAGGAATCTCCATACTGTTTCCTACAGTGGCTGCATGAGTTTGTATTCTCATCAACAGTGTAAGAGGGTTCCCATTCCTCTACATCACCAACACCTATTGTTTCTTGTCCTGTGATCTTAGCCATTTTGACAGACGTTAGATAATATCTCATTGTAGCTTTGATTTGCATTTCCTGATTATCAGCATATTTGTTTTAATTTTAATGTTTATTTTTGAGTGAGAGAGTGAGAGCGTGCGTGTGAGTATGAGCGGAGGAGGGGCAGAAAGAGGAAGATACAGAATTCAAAGCAGGCTTCAGGCTCCGAGCTCTCAGCACAGAGCCCAACGTGGGGCTTGAATGCACAAACTACAAGATCATAACCTGAGCCCAAGTAAGATGCTCAACCAACTGAGCCACCCAGGTGCCCCTTATCAGTATATTTTTAATGTCAGTTATTGAGTTCTGCATCTCTGTATCTTTTTGTATTTTCTATCTCTTTGTTGAAGGTCTCACTGAGATCTTCCACTCTTCTCAAGTCCAATAAGTATCTTTATGACTACTACTTTGATTCTTTCTAAAGCATACTGATGATATCTGTTTTGTTTAGCTCTCTTGCTTGGTTTTTGCTACTCTTTCATTTGGGCATATTCCTCTGTCTCCTTAATTTGTCTTTCTGTGTTGTTCCTATGTATTAGGTAAGTCAGGTATGTCTCCTGATTTTAAAGTAGTAGTCTTATGAAGAATAGGTCCTGTGGTAACCTGCAGCACAATGCCTCCTATTCATCAGAATCAGACACTTCAGGGATGTCTCCTATGTGGGCTGCATGTGCTCTATTGTGGCTAGGCCACCATATATGCCTTCAGTAGAATTGGCTGTAATGCTCACTCAGCCTGCTGTAAGCACACAGGGCGGGATTTGGTCCCTTTGTTATTCTGGGTCCAGTCTGGGGATGCCATGAGCTTGTAATTGGGGGTGTCAGCAGTCAAACCAGATGTCTGACAGACTTCAGATCATTTTTCAGAATAAGATGCACTGTTGTGGCTATTATCTCAGTGTCACTGTGGGACGAAGTGAGCTCAGGGTACTCCTACTCTACTATCTTCCCAGAAAGGTAGGAAGGCTAGAAGTTCTATATAAAGGAGCCAGCATGGTCCTGTACATGGCCCTCTTCTACCCATGACTTATTCTTTCTGTAACTGAAAGACTTTATCTCCCACTCCCCTTCGCCCATTTTGTATATCTTCTCACACCAAGATACAGGTGACTTTAAATACCACAAGTTAAATAAGCTCAGAGAAAAGTAAACAGAATAATTTACTTTGGTTATAGTGTCAAGTATCTTAGCTAATGAAATGATTGCAAAATGGCAGAGTAGAGAGCTTGAAATACCCATTCCTCAAAAGAAACGGTGAAAACAATCAGAAACTGCCGGAACCCACTTTATCAAAGGGTATTTGTAGGTAGTCAACCTGTCTTATAAGAAATACTAAAGGAAATGCAAGAAAAAGAACATGAGATACTATCTCAAAGACATATAAGGAAATAAAAGTTCCCCAGTATCAGGTGGAGAAGGACAGATACCATATGTTTGCACTCATAGGTCTAATGGGAGAAACCTAACAGAGGACCATAGGGACAGGAAGGGGGAAAGAGAGCTGGGTAGAGTGAGGGACACAAATCATGAGAGACTACTGAATACTGAAAACGAACAGAGGGCTGAAGGGGGAGGGGGAGGGGGGAAAGGGGTGATGGCCATGGTCGGGGGCACTTGTGGGGAGAAGCACTGGGTGTTATATGGAAACCAATTTGACAATAAACAATTATAAATAAAAAACAATTTCCCAGTAAAGATAATTAATTATATAGGTAAATATTAAAGTTAACATTATTGTATTTTTGGACTATAACTCCAAGTTTTACTGCCCACATAACACAAAAGACAAACATGTAAAAATATTTATAAATCCACGGTAAGGGTAACACAATGTATAAAGATGCAGTATATGATAACAATGTAAAAGGGGGGAGAATACACCTATATAGCAGCAGCATTTTCTTTATGTTATCATTAAATTGGTATTAATTCAAACTGGATTGTTATAAATGTAAAACGTTAATTCTAATCCCTAAAAAAAATCCACAAAATGAAATGAGAAGTGAATAACTATGGAACACCAGATTAATCAAGTAAACTTGAAAAAAACAAGACGAGGTATAAAAGTGGTAAACATAGTGAAACTAAATAGAATGAAAGCAGGTCGGAAGTAAGATGGTAGAGTGGTAGGAAGAATCTGTGTGCCTCATCCCTTGAACACAGCTAAAAATATCAAATCATTTTGAACATCCAATAAATTGATCTGAGGACAGAGAGAACAAACTGCACAACCAGAGGGAGAGAAGAGGCCATATCGTGTAATGTAGGAAGTGCAGAGAGGTGATTTGGGGGAGGAAAGGATCACAGGTCCTATAGAGGGAAAGGAGTCCAGATCATGGAGAGAGGATGGGGGAGGGGGTAAGAGAGAGAGGGCAGTGGTGGGGGTGGAAATGGAGGGAGGGAGAGGCAGGGTAGAAGAGATAGTAAAGCATACAGGGGATTGCACAAGAAAAACACTTCCCCAAAATCACACACTGGGGAAAAGAGAAGGGGAAATTATAATGAGTTTTTACAATGAACAGAACACAAAAACTGAAGTTTTAGAATTCCATACCACAGTTTCTGTGGAGCCTGGCAGGCATAGTCATGCTTCTGTGGGGAAGGAGGGCAGAGGCCTGGGAGTGGACAGCACAACCCAATCTGAGAATTCCTTGGGATGCAAGACAGTTTCCCCTCCTTGGAGTGCATCTTGGAAAGGTGGCATTAACTCTCAGGGGACAAAAGAGCAAGTAGACAACACTGAACTGTCCTGTTCTTCAGCATAGAGGCAGAGACACCTGCTGATAGCAGCTAACCTGGGCACTGGCTTTTTATGCACTTTACTCTAAAGTCCAAGTTCCTGTGTGTTGGTGCAACTGCTGGTCTGGGATAAATGCACACCTGCCCCAGCACAGCAAGATTCTCACTGAGAGGATGAGCACAGATCTGCACTGCAATGGGCCCCTAAAGTCTCGAGTTTTGAAACTCAGTCAGCGTGCTTAAGATAAAACACAGGTGCACTGCACTGTCAGGTAGGCAGATGGCATACACAGGGTGAAGGTAGGAATCTAAGGGACACCTGGGACACATAAGGAGAGACTGCTCATTCTGTGAAGGCTTTGCAGACAGTGGCAAGTGCAGACTACCCTCTCTGGGTATGAAGGAGAGGGCTGGTGCCATTTTTCTCAACCACCCATCAGCACAGACTGATTTCAGCAACCATACAATAGCAGTGACAGTGAAAGCCTTAGCCACTTATATCAAGCCCCCCCCTCCTCCTGTGCTCTGCAGGTGCTTATGTACACCTGAGAACCAGAGCAGTGGGTCCCTCTCCCAGAAGACCAGCACAAATCCCCCAGAAGTACCAGGTTTACTAGCCAGAGAGCGCTGCAAAGCTTTACCTCTAGTGGAAATAAAATCTGGCCTCCTTTAACAAGCAGACCAGAGTTAAAATTCACTACACTCTGGATAAGGTCCACACATTCCCAAAGACAGGAAAAGAGAAGCTCTACAGAGGACTAACTTGAGGGAAAGAGCAGCCAAAACAAAACAGAAGCATGCACACAGCATACATGAGAAATTTT
>NC_043717.1:54854534-54896502 GCF_006229205.1 Suricata suricatta
CCAGATTTCATTCTTTCTCATTGCCATGTAATACTCCATTGTGTATATATATATACACTCCATTGCATATATATATATATATATATATATACACTCCATTGCATATATATATATATATATATACACTCCATTGCATATATATATATATATATATATACACTCCATTGCATATATATATATATATACTCCATTGTGTGTGTGTGTGTGTGTGTGTATATATATATATATATATACACACATACATATACATATATACATACACACACACAACATCTTCTTGATTCATTCAATCAGGTGATGGACATTTAGGCTCTTTCCATGATTTGGCTATTGTTGACATTGCTGCTATGAACATTGGGGTACATGTGCTCCTATGCATCAGCATTTCTGTATCTCTTGGGTAAATCCCTAGCAGTGCTATTGCTAGGTCATAAGGGAGTTCTACTGATAGTTTTTTGAGGAGCCTCCACACTGTTTTCCAGAGAGGCTGCACCAGTTTACATTCCCACCAACAGTGTAGGAGGATGCCGGAAGAAACACTTTTTGAAGTGCCAGGCCTTGGACAATATAAGAGCTCATCTTCATAAAGGCATTACTATCAGGAGCAGGAAGCATAGCATGCTTTCCTAACACAGAGATGAGTAGAGAGACCTAAACAAAATACCAAGATGGAAAAATTCATCCCAAAAGAAATAAGAAGAGAAGGTTTTATGGCCATGGACCAAATTGAAAAAGATATAAGTAATATGTCTGATCTAGAATTTAAAACAATAATCATAAGGATCCTAGGTGGGCTTGAGAAAAACATGAAGGCACCAGGGATTCCCTTACTGAAGAGATAAAAGATCTAAAACGTAAATAGGTCAAAATTTAAAAAATGCTATAAACAAGATGCAAAACTGAATGTAATGACAAGGATGGAAGAAGCAGAGGAATGGATAAATGATATAGAAGACAAAATTATGGAAAATAGTGAAGCTGAAGGAAGAAGGGAAAAGAAAAATACTGGTTAACGAATGCAGCAGACCTAGAACCTCAGGGACTCCATAAATCATAAAAACACTCATTATTCATCAGGGATATTGGCCTATACTTACTCTTTTTGTGGTGTCTTTGGCTAGTTTTGGGATCATGATAATGCTGGCCTCATAGAATGGGTTTGGAAATTTTCCTTCTATTTTCATTTTTGGAATAGTTTAAGAAGAATAAGTATTTACTCATTAAATGTTTGATAGAATGTGCCTGTGAAGCTTTCTTGCCCTGGACTTTTGTTTGTTGGGTGACTCCTAACTACTGATTCATTGTTTTTGCTAGTTATTAGTCTGTTCAAGCATTCTTTTTTTTTTTAATTTTTAATGTCTACTTTTGAGAGAGAGAGAGACAAAGCATGAGTCAAGGAGAGGCAGGGAGAGAAGGAGACAGAATCCAAAGCAGGCTCCAGGCTCTGAGCTTGAGCACAGAGCTTGACGTGGGGCTTGAACTCACAAACTTTGAGAGGATGGCCTAAGCCTAAGTTGGACAGTTAACTGACTGAGCCACACAAGTGCCTCCCCTTTCTTAAAATTTTTTTAAATGTTTATTTATTTTTGAGAAAGAGAGAGAGAGAGAGAGAGTCAGAGCACAAGTGGAGGAGGGGCAGAAGAAAGAGTCAAGGGTTCTGTTTCTTCCTGCATTAGTTTTGGTAGTGTATGTTTCTAGGAATTTATCCACTTCATGGAGGAGGAGCAGGGAGTCAAGTGTTCTGGTTCTTACTCTATCAGTTTTGGTAGCATATATGTTTCTACGAATTTATCCATTTCTCCCACATTGTGCAAGTTGTTGGCATATAATTTTTCATAATATTTTCTTATAATTGCTTGTATTTCTGTGGTGTTGGTTGTGATTTCTCTTCCCTCATTGGTAATTTTATTCATTAGAATCCTTTCTCTTTTATTTTTGATAAGTTCAGGTAGGGGTTTATCAATTCTATTAATGCTTTCAAAGACCTAGCTCCTAGTTTCACTGATCTGTTCTCCTTTCTTTCTATATCATTTATTTCTGCTCCAACCTTTATTTCCCTTCTTCTGCTGGCTTTAGCCTTCATTAGCTGTTCCTTTTCTAGCTTATTTACATGTAAGGTTAGGTTGTGTATTTGCGACTGTTCTTCCTTCTTGAAGTGCTTTTCCTTTATTCCATTGGTTTTGAACTGTCATGTTTTCATTTTCAATTGTTTCCATCTATTTTTTTATTTCATCTTTTATTTCCTGTTTGACTCATTCATTCTTTCGTAGCATGTTGTTTAGCCTCCATATATTTCTGGTCTTGCCAAATTTTTTCTTGTATTTGACCTCAAGTTTCATGGTGTTGTAGGCAAAAAGCATTCCTGGAATGATTTGAATATTTTTGTACTTGTTGAGGCATGATTTGTGACCTAGTATTTGAACTATTCTGGAGATTGTTCTATGTGTACTTTAAGAAAATGTGCATTCTGCTGCTTCAGGGTAAAATGTTCTGAATATATCTGTGAAGTCCATCTGGTACAGTGTGTCATTCAAAGACATTTTTTCCCTGTTGATTTTCTGCTAAGATGATTTGTCCATTGATGTGAATACGGTGTTAATGCTCCCTACTAGTATTATCTTATTATTAACATGTTGCTTTATGTTTTTTGGTAATTAATGGTCTGTATTTGGGTGCCCCCAAGTTGGGGATAGATTTTTAAAACTGTTAGAACTTGTTGGGTTACCCACCTTATTATCATATAGTGGCCTTCTTCATCTTGTTACAGTCTTTGGTTTTAAATCTGTATTTTCTGTTATAAATATTGCTACTCTGGCTTCGTTTTGACATGTTAGGATGATAAATCTTTCTTCTTTCCCTCACTTTTAATCTTCAGGTGTCTTTAGGTCTAAAATGAGTGTCTTATAGGCAAAATATAGAAGGGTCTTATTTTCTATCCATTTCTATCCAAAACCCTGTGTGTTTTGACTGGATGTTTTATTCATTTATATTTAAAGTAATCTTAAATAAATATTAATTTAGTGCCATTTTATTACCTGTTTTGTTATTCTTTCTGGAAACTTTTCCTGTTACTTTTTATTTTTTATGTCTTTTGGTCTTTATCTACCACTGAAAGAGTCCTCTTTTAAAAAATTTATTTTAAAGTTTTATTTATTTTGAGAGAGAGTAAGCACAATGGGGGAGGGACAGAGAGAAGTAGAAAGAGAATCCCAAGCAAAGCCCGATGCCAGGCTTGAACCCAAGAATTGTGAGATCATGACCTGAGCTGAGATCCAGAGTCAGAGGTTTAACCGACTGTGCCACCAAAGTGCCCCAAGAAATCCCTTTTAATATTTCTTTTTTTTTTTATGCTTTTTAAAATTTATTTTTGAGAGACAGAGAGAGACAGTGCTAGCAGGGGAAGGCCAGAGAGAGAGAGGGAGATACAGAAACTGAAGCAGGCTCCAGGCTCTGAGCTAGCTGTTAGCATAGAGCCGACACGCAGCTCGAACCCACAAACTATGAGATCATGACCTGAGCCAAAGCTAGACGCTTAACCAACTGAGCCACTCAGGTGCTTCTCTTTTAATATTTCTTGCAGGGCTGGTTTAGTGGTCATGTTCCTATGTTATAATGGTCTTCAATAAGAGTGCCAGGGCCACACAAAGGGAGAGGACAGTCTCTTAAACAAATGGTAAACTGGATATTCACATACAAAAAACTAAAGCTAGACCCTCACCTAATACATACATAAAAATAAATTCAAAATAGATTAAGTATCTAAATATGAGATATCTAATATCTCAAATCTATAAAACCTCAAGAAAAAAACAACATGACCTTGGATTTGGCAATGTTTTCTTGGATACAACATAAAAGCACAAGCAAGAAAAGTGAAAATATACAAGTGAGAGTACATCAAACTCTCAAACTTCTGCACATCAAATGAAACAATCAACATAATGAAAATGCACCCTATGGAATGGGAGAATATATCTGCAAACCATGTAACTCACAAGGGCTTGATATCTAAAAATATATAAATGGAACTCATACAACTTAGTAGCAAAATAACACTGTAATTTAAAAATTGGTAGAATAACTAAACAGGCATTTCTCCAGAGAAGTCATACAACTGGGTAATAGGTACATGAAAAAATATTCAACATCATTAATTTTAACAATTACAAATCAAAACCACAATGAAATATCACCCCACACCTGTTGGAATGGATAAAATCAAAAATACAAGAGACAACAAGTGCTAGCAAAGATATGGAGAAAAAGGAGCTTTCATATACTGGTGGTGTAAATGTAAACTGGTACAGCCACTGCGGAAAATAGTATAAAGGTTTGTCAAAAAGTTAAAAATATATATACAACATGATCCAATAACTCTGCTATTGTATTTACACAAGAAAAATGAAAATATTTGAAAAGATTAATACACTCCTATGCTTACTCCAGCTTTATTTACAACACCTCAGATATAGAAACAATCCAAGTATCCATCAACAGATAATGAAAGGATAAGGAAGATGTACACATGAACACATGCGCAGACACACACACACACACACACACACACACACACACACACGCCCAGAGTATTACACGGCCATACAAAAGGACAAGAATATGCCATTTGAGACAACATGGATGGACACAGAGTGTATTACACTAAGTAAAATAAGTCAGACTGAGAAAGATAAATATATGATTTCACTCATAAATGGAATAAAAAAAGAATCAATACACAAAACAAAAAGCAGAGTCAGACCTATAAATACAGAGAATAAACTAATGGTTGCCAACAGGGATGTGGGTGGGCTATTGGGCAAAATAGGTGAATAGAAGTGGGAGATACAGATTTCCAGTTATGGAATGAATGTCCTGGGAATAAAAAACACAGCATAAGGAATACAGTCAATGATATTGTAATATCAATGTATCACGACAGAAGGCAACTATACTTGTAATGAACATAGCATAATGTATAGACTTGTTAAAGTCTATACTGTACACCTGAAACTAATATAATGTGTCAATTACACAGAAAGAAGAGACAAATATTTTCAAAGAAGCAAACGTAAAAACACAAAATGCCAAAATTTATGTGATGCAGCAAAAGCAGTAATAAGACGAAAGTTTATGATTAAGCGAGTTTTAAAGAAAGATCTCTGCAACAAAGTGCATTTTTGTGCCCTTAACCCAAATTCATACGTTAAAACCTAAACCACAGTGCAACAGTATTTGGAGGCGGGGCCTTTCAGAAGTGATTAGGTCATCAAAGTATAGCTGCATTAACAGGATTAGTTCCCATGTGAAAGAAATCTCAGAGAGATCTCTAGGCTATTCCACCATGTAAGGATACAGCAAGAAGACAGCCATCTATAAACCAGAAAGTAAGCCATCTTCAGACACTGAATCTCCTGACACCTTGATCTTGGACCTTCCAGCCTTCAGAATTGTGAAAAATACATTTTGGGCGTTTATAAACCACCAATCTATGGCCTTTTTATTAGAATAGCCTGCACTAAGAGAATCTCAAACAAACTTTTTACCTCAAGGTAGATAAAGAACAAACTAAACCTAAAGACAGTGGAAGAAAGGAAATAATATAGACTAGAGCAGAAACGAAACAAATAGAGTAGTGAAAAATGATAGGGGAAAAAAATCAACAAACAGAGTTAATTAACTGAGAGTTAATTTTTTTGAAAACAAAATAAACTTAAAAAAAAAGCTAAACTAAAAAAAAAAAAGAGACCAAAATAAATAAGAAAGAACAGGTAATACGATACTTCTTTCAGAAATAAAAAGGAACATAAGAGACTATTGTGAACTAGATGTCAGGAAACAAAAGCCTAGAAGAAATGGATAAATTCCTAAAAACATACAAAATACCAATACTGGCTCAAAAAGAAATATAAAGACTCAATAGACCAATGACAAATAAAAAGATAGACTCAGTAATTAAAAACCTTTCAGCAGGAGGAGAAAAGCTCAGGACCAAATGGCTACAAAGATAAACTCTACCAAAAATTCAAAGAAGAATTCATACCAATCCTTAAACTCTTCCAAAAACTCGATGAAGGACTATTTCCAAACCTATTCTATGAGGCTAGCATCACACTAATACCAAAACCAAAGAAACTATATTAAAAAAAAAAAGATTATAGGCCAATATTTCTAATGAATGTAGATGCAAAAAAACCTCAATAAAATACTAGTAAACCAAATTCAACAGCACATTAAAAAGATCATGCAACATGAACATGTGGTACTTTCCCTGGGGTACAATGATGGTTCAGTATAAGTAAAATAATCAATGTGATATGCCATATTAACCAAATGAAGGGGAAAAAATGATCATCTGAGCAGAAGCAGATAAAACATTTAACAAAATCCAGCAACTATTCACAATTAAAAATTCTCAACAAAATAAATATAGTAGAAACTTACTTGAACATAATAAAGATCATATATGAAAAGCTCACAGCTAATATCATACTCAATGGAGAAAAACTGAAAGCTTTCCCTTTAAGATCCAACACAAGGAAAAGATGCCCACTCTAGCCATTTCTTCTCAACATAGTACTGGAAGTCCTAGCCAGAGCAATTAAACAAGAAAAAGAAATAATATTAGGCAACCAAAAAAGAAAGGAAGAAATAAAATTATCTTTGTTTACAGATGACAGGATCATACACGTGGAAAACCCTAGACTCAACAAAAATACTGTTAGAATAAACAAACTCAGAAAGTTGCAGGTACAAAATCAATACACAAAAATCAAGTCATGTTTCTATACACAAAAACCAAACTATCCAAATACTTAATTAAGAAAAGAATCTCATACACAAATGACAAAAAAAAAAAAAGAAATAAACCGATCGATAGAGGAGAAAGACTTATACACTAAAAATTATAAAGTATTGATTAAATAAGTTAAAGAAGACATGAATGAAAAAACATCATGTCATTGGTTTGGAAATATTAATATTATTAAAATTAAATTAACATTATTAAAATGTCCATAGTACCCAAAACCTTTTATAGAGTCAATGCAATCCCTATTAAAATTCCAATGGCATGTTTCATGGAATAAAATCCTAAAATTCATAAGGAACTATGAAAGGCCCAAAAGAGTTAAGGCAATGCTACGCAAGAACAAGAATGGAAGCATAGCCATCCTCTGCTCAACACCAGGGAGATCAGGTCTGGCCTGGCCATGATAAAAGCATGCGGCCGTGAATAAAATTATGCCTTGCTTCTATTCGGCATTGGGGGTCTTTTTGTAATCACCTCGCAAGATTTGGAGGCCTCAGCAAGATTTCAGGAGGCCCTACCCGAAATTTAGAGTCTGAAGTGGAACTTCTAGGGGAGAACTCCCAAGACGTGCCTCGGCCCCAGCTTTCCGTCCTCAGACTCGGCTTAAGTAAGGTATGCAAAATGGTGTCAATTTCTGTTCTCTGTCCGGCTGGCCAGATCTATAGCTTGGTGGGAAGGCCGGAGGCGGCTTACTTCTCCCAGGCGCGGGTGTGTTGGAGGAGATGTCCCCACTCACCACTGGGCTCTTAAGTCACCTGGGTCTTTGGACCGCCTGGACTTTTGGGCTGCCTGGGTTGGGCTTGATCACCTCGACCATGTTCTGTTTTGTGTGTCCTGTTTGTTGTCATTTTTGGTGTGACCCACTGCTTAACCTTTGTCATGGGTCAGTTTTTGAGCCTTGCTCCCCCCTTGAATGCATGTTAAATAACTTCTCCAGTTTCAGGAAAAGAGGAAAGAACTGCGGCTTTAACCTAAAACCATCCTGACTGCGGACACACTGCCAGCTGGACTGGCCAACATTCTCTGGGATTGACTAGCCCCCAGAGGGCTCCGATAATCTTAACCTTGCCTCTTCTGGCTTCCCCTCCCATTCTGTGTTTCTGTACCTACTTGGGTGTGATATGCCTCATTGCCTCCTCCCATCCTCAGGGGCTAAGAGCAAAGTACACTTCCAGGGACATCTAAGCCTTGGGAGCTGGGGGAGACACTCTTATCTTTTCTGCTACCCTGAAAATGGCACCAGTAATCTATGAGAGTCACCTGCCTAAACCTCTGGAGGTAAACCAGTTTATCATCTGAATTCTAAATGCACATGTGCTTTTGTCTGGGGTATTAAGTGGAAGGCTGGACAACTCCCACCCCAGGACCACAGAGACATGGGTCAGGCCCTTTAGTAAACCTGCAAACTTGTTTTGTGGCCACTTCTATACCTGTTTTATCCTGTTGCCATTATAGTTAATTTTGGTCTTAATCTGTAGAAATTATATGGGGTTAAGACTGTGCAGAAAAGAAACTTTCTTGGATTGGCTGAGATAAAATCAGACTGAAGGGGATAAAGGGAACGCTAACTCTCTGTGCCTCAGCCTAAATGGCTGGGAGGGCTTCTTCCTCATTCATTTCCCAGGTTAACGGCTATAATTAGAGTCTCAGGACAGAGACTTTAAGGACATATTCCCACGCAGCTGCCAAAGCAAATTTTGTTTCGGGGAGATTCCTTGTCTTCTCCAAACTGACATGAACTGCCTAATTCTATTGGTTAAAATAAGATAAAAGAAATCTGAAATCTGCTCCTCTGTCTGAGCTGACAAAAATTTAAACTGGGAATTCTTTTTGTGCCTCCTGCTAGTGCCTCTCCTCTTTTGCTTCTCCCTCCACCCTTAGTGTTGCAACAAAAACACAGAAGTCAGATTTCTCCTGCCAAGTTTCTAAGTCGAAATTAACTATGGGAAACAGAGTATCTTACTTGCACTCAAGTAAAGCTTATTCAGTGTTTAAATCTGTTGGCTTGGGAGAATGATTTAGTGTAATGGTTAATTATGTCTGTCTCATTAGAGTTCTGGAAGTTCTTGCTTGCATAATAAATTGAGATTGAATTCATTGGCTATCTGACAAGATAAGACCCTGAAGCACTAATTGCTAGACATAGATTTCTGATTTTCACTTGTAAAAAACAGGATATTTAAAACTGTTAAAAATCTGCTTTGTACTTAATTGGTTTATAAGTTTGCCATCTAGGAAAAATTCTGGTATAAACACCTTTCAGTTGGTTACTAAGTCCTCAATTGGAGACTAAGGTTTCCTAAGAGTCTGCTAAGTGTACTTCAGATTGATGGAAAATAAGAAAAGCAATTCTGTATGCAGGAAAAAGGAGGAATATGAAGGGAAGATATAAGGAATGAAGTTGTATCTTTGCGGAAGGTAAAAGAAAGTAATTTTGTCCGAAATGAGACTGGTTGTTTGGAGAGAAACGGTTTTGGGACAAAGTTTAAAGGCAAAGGAAAGTTGTAGTACGTTCATGAAGGGAAATCTTTGGAAAGGAATTTTATGTATGCTCAGGTTGGACTAGGGTTAAAAATGAAGGGAATTTTAAAGGTACACTGGTATAAGGCTGAAACTCGGCCCCCCCACCCCCGTTCAAAAGACAAAGTTACCTTGGATTGTTGATCTACTCTTGATGAGACTATATAAACAGAGGTTTCTCTTCTGTCTGCCAAGAAGGCCAAAGCTTTAGGCTTCATCTTTATCAGGTCTTTGATTGCTTAGTTGAAACTCCTTGATGTTAAAAGAGCTAGGTTTTGCTAACAATTATATGATGCTATTCATTCGCCTTTGGGATCTTTTATTGCCACTTTGGTTTAACAAATACAGTTTTAAGATTTGTAATAATCCTTAATTCTATTTAGAATGTATAAGGTCTTAGCAAACTTCCCAGGATTTAAATGGTAAAGAAGCCTTTTGACCAATTAGGCCCTTTTATTTAGGATGCCAAGTTGCTTGGAAAAGCACTGTTGTACAATGATAAATCTTAGGTTGCATTTCAGGGGAAAATGTTGCAACTGCTCAAATTTATATGCAATTCCTAACGTCTTAATGTTTTGATATAAGGTCATTACTTAATACTCTGATTACTGAAAGTGTTAAGTGTCGCTGAATTTCTTTGTCAACTGCATTATAATGAACTCTGGTCAGATCTTTAACAGTGCTCATTTCTGAGATTTTGTCATTTATAATTGTTCTTATTCTCTCACAAAATGTATTTCTTCTTGAGAGAGATTTATAAAAAGAACTTTGGGGACAAATTCAGGTATCTGACCTCTTTAAGATTAATGCTAAAATGGGTAAAATTTCCAGAACCAAAAGCTGCATTCAATCTGAACAAGAATTTGGAACATGGGACTAAATGAACTGAGAAAAATTATAGTTTTGTGACTCTTGTTAAGAACATTGCTGTTTCTCTAATGCTTGCCTATTCAGATTAAGAAAACTTTCTCTTGAGACATCTATGATATACAGAAATGTCATAAAACTATTTGTAAACTGAGGCATTTATCTTTTCTATCTAAACCATCTGAAAGTCAAAAACTCCAAATGAGTATTCTTTCTTTCATGGCAATTACAATTGTTTGCATAAGTTCAAAAAGAATCAGTTCATTTTGTAGCAGGACACCATTGTAAATACTGGTTATTTTACCAAGGCTTTGACTGGAATATCATATTTAGGAGTCATGTATAGACTCAGAGATGACCAGACAGTTTTAAGGAACTAAGGTGGACTTTCTGAAACATGTAGCCATAAAGCCTCTTGGAAATGTTGGCTGGGTACCTTGCTTACAGAGTTCCCAACAGCCTCCCCAGGTGAGTAAAGAAGGTCACTTCCTGGCAGGTGCAGGAACCTCAGCATATCTTGGGAACCTCAGGAAGAGGAGTTTGCCCAATTCTACAGGTATTGCAGGCCTGTCTGATGGAAAGTACTTGGCTTGGCTGCTGGCCTGGAGAGGCTACTAGAAGTTCAACCTGGAGATTCCTTATAAAAGGTCCCAGCAAAGCAAACTTTAAAAGATTCTCATGAACAATCGCTATTCTTGGTAGACTTATGTAAATAATTAGGTGAGGGTTGTGAAGACTGGATTTGTTTCGCAAGTGCATTAGTCTCGATTTGGCTATCTCTGGAAATGGGGGTTTTTAGAGAGAAAAACTATGCCTCAACAATGCACCATTATAGATGTTAAATTCTAGTTCTGATTGTCTAAATGTTTGTTGTTTGCCTAAATTAGACAACTTGAGGTAATCTTCAAAAAAATTGTTACAGTACTTCATGTATGCACAATCATCTGTGATTGTTATTCTGTGGGGATGATATTTAAAGGATGGGGGTCACCTCCTTTCGAAAACTAAGAGGTGGACTTCACAAATACAAACTAAACAAAGAATCCAGCCCTTATTAAAGTTTCAGGCATCACTCTGGAGTCAAGAAGGCTAGCTCAGAAGAACCCTCAACCTGGTGAGGTGATCCAGATCCAGTCAACCAGCTTAAACTGACCCTCAAAAAGACTCTGACTCCTGAGATCTCCAGCCCTGCTCCAGCCACACCCCGGAAGCTTCCTGGTCTATGCACGGCAGAAGCTTGAGAAACCACCCATCCAATAAGATAAACTGTCCTTATTCTTTGCCATCAGACTGGCAAATGTGGACCCAGAAAGCTTGGGAAACAACAAAAAGTTCCTGTTTACACTCACCTTCCTCTTATGGATAGGATATTCCGTTGGTATTAATTACCTCTAATCTGGGCCTCATTTTTAAGAACAGGGCACCCTCAATGGAAGATTCTGTTAAACTAACCCTTCCCTGGTATGATGATTATGGGTTACAGGTAATGCAGGAAAGCGGGTGTTATGTCTCTTGGGAATCCTGCTCTTGGGGTTCACCTCCTTGGAGCTATGCTTAGGGTTTTGTGGGGAATGACTACCATTCCCATGTGGTGGCATGGGTGCCTGTAGTTAAGTTTTTGTGATGGTCATTGCTGCTAGAGCTGTGGCTTCTGCAGAACCCATCTCCTAAATTTAATTTCTCAGGACAGAGACTACGTGGACAGATGCCTGGCGAAATAAGGAGACTTGAAGCTTTCCCACTAGAACAGAGTCAGGCCAGATCATAGCTAATAAATTACTCAATGAATTAGTTCCCCGATTTGGCATTCCTATTGGACTAGGGTCAGATAATGGCCCGGCTTTCACAGCTCAGATATCTAAAATGTTAGCCAAAAGACTACAAATAAATTGGAAATTACATTGTGCCTATCACCTCAGAATTCAGGGCAGATAGAAAGAATGAAAAGAACTCTAAAGGAAATACCTCATGCAGTCAAATCTGCAGAAAAGGAACTCGGACCTGGAGATTGGGTCCGGGTGCAATGTTACTTTTCTCTGAGCCTAGAGACTTGCCAAATGATACTCATGTGGGAAGTATCCTCCACTTCTTAGTACCACCCTCTGGATCTCGGTTCGCCTGTTCATCGGGTTTAACCCCATATTTACACCTCCATCTTCTGAACCAGAGGTCTGATTTCTGCATCTTAGTTTACCACCTTCCTCAGGTTTTCCACTTCTCAGGTGAAGGAGGAAGAAAACATCTAGGCTTCATTCTCCAGTCTCGGTTTAAAAGAGAGCCCATTTCCGCCATCCTAGTGCCTCTCTTTGTGGGGCTAGGAGTAACAAAGACCCTGGGCATGAGTACTGTTGCTTTCATTACAGGAGATAAAAACTTTTGAATAGACAAACTGATCAAGATATATCAGATTTAGAAAGGAATATTGATAAGCTATCTGAATCTGTAAACTCTTTAAGCTGATGTAACACTACAAAATAGAAGAGGTTTAAACTTGTTATTTCTACAACAAGGAGGGCTTTGTGTAGCTTTGGAAGGATAATGCTGCTTTTATGTCAATTATTCAGGGATCATCAAGCAAAGTTTGAGTCAGATTAGACAACAACTGGAAGAAAGAGAAAAACTGAGACAAAATAATGAAAATTGGTATTCCTGTATTTTCCTGGTCCCCTTGGCTAATAACTCTCCTAAGTGTCCTTGTGGGACCCCTCATTATTCTCTTCCTAATAATAACTACAGGACCTTGTTTGATAAAACTACTACTTCAGTTCATAAATCAGAAAAAAGGATCTATAAAGCTTATGGTATTATGTGGCCAACAAGTCCCAATAGCCCAAACACCAGGATAATGTTATTCAAAGGTCTGAATAACTAACAAACAGGAATGGGGAATGTTGTGGGCTAGTTTGGAATGTACTGGGTTACTGCTTCTGGAATGTAACAGGTTAACTTACTGAATGTTTTGTTGCAAACTGTTCCTCCGCCCCTTTTCTATGGTCTGACAAAGGCCACACCTATAGAAAATTGCTTAGTCACTGCCCAACTGTGATTGGTTCTTGTTGTCCCACTATGATTGGACATTTAGAAGAGCCAAGAACAAACATGATAGGTTCCCATCAAAACTGATAATCAGCGTGTTACAATGTAATTGGCTACCCTGGAATCCTATGTATGCCTATATAATCTCAATGTATCCATTGTTTGGGGCCAGTCTCTGCTCCTTAACACCAGGGAGATCAGGTTTGGCCTGGCAGTAAATAAAATCTCGTCTCGCTTCAAAAAAAAAAAAAGAATGGAAGCATATTTTCTGATTTCAAAACATATTACAAACCTGCAGTAATCAAAATAGCATGGTACTATCATAAAAATAAAGAGACCATGGAACAGACGAGAGCCCAGAAATAAGTCTACATACTATAGTCGAAAGATCTTTAACAACAATGTCAAGACCATTGAATGAGGAAAAGGACGGTCTTTTCAAAAAATCATACTGGCAAAAGTAAATGTCCATATGTAAGAAATGAAGGTGGCCGTTACCTAATACCAAATACAAAAATTAACTCAAATGGACCAAAGACATAAGAGCTGAAATTATAAAACTCTTTGAAGAAATTATAGTAAAAGTTTTATCACATTGGATTTAGCAATGATTTCTTGAATGTGATACCAAACACATAGACAACAAAAAAAGAGACAAACTAGATTTCATCAACATTAAAAACTTGCATTTCATCAACATTAAAAATTGTATATCCTATCAACAAAGTAAATCTGTGGAATAGGGGTAAATATTTGCAAATCATGTATCTGATAAGGATTAACATCCAGAATATATAAAGAACTCCAACAACTTGGCAACAACAAAAAAACCTCAAAACTTGAGTGAAAAATTTCAGTAGATATTTCCTCAAAGATATAAAAGTGGACAAAAATCATATGAATAATGCTCAATACCAGTGATCATTAGAGGATTATTTATCAAAATCACAATGATACACCATTTCACAATTCTTAGGATGGCAATTATCAAAAACAAAACAAAACAAAGCCACAAACAGAAAATATCAAGCATTGGCAAGGACAAGAAACTGGAATCCTTGGGAGGAGATAAGATGGTGTAGAAGAAGAAGGACCCTGGACTTCCCTCGTCCCCCAAACACAGCTGGATTGAGGTCTGATTACTTGGAACACCCAGGAAAACAATCTGAGGACTGGCAAAAGGATCTCCACAGTGGGAGGGAGACAGCTTGGCAGGTGTGAGGTATGTGGATGTGAATTGGGGGAGAGAAAAACGGTGGTGCCAGGGAACAATTTCCAAGGAGAGACAAGAGGGAAAGAGATCGGGGGTTGAGAACGTGTAGCATCAAGTTGGCACAACAGGAAAATCTCTATGAAAATCACAGAGCAGCGAAAAGTACTGAATGTCCCAGTTCTTTTTTACAACTTTTGGAGCTCAAACTCAGAGAATCTGAAAGTGCATGACTTTCTCCAGGGTAGAGCTATGGTGCATGCTCCTGGGGTGGAGGGAGTTGACCCCAGTATTGTGGTGTAGAGATCTCCAGGGTAAATTGGGAGAGAACAGTCCCCTTCCTGGAGTAGTTTTGGAAAAAGGGTTATCACTTCCCAAAGACAAAAGACCCTGCAGGCACCAGCCAAAAGCCTTTCATCAGCAGGATACAGAGTCTCTACTCCTGAGGAGGCGAGCAGATCCACGCCATGCTGCTCCTTTAAGACTTGAGTTTGAAATCCAGCCAAATGCCACAGAACAAATACAGGAGAGCTGTGGTGCAGGACAAGCTGACTGCTAACGCCATTCTGTGGGGGCTGCCTAAACAGTGAGGGTTGAGATCCCTGGTTGGGAAATGAGAGAATGTGTTGGCGTGTTTTCCCTACAACACCAACATGGTGGGACCTTAGCAATAAGCAGACCCCAGCAGAGGCAGGACCCACTTACACCAAACCCTGCCCCTCTGTGCCTGGCAACAGCTTATTTACTGGGACAAGATTGACTCTAGGGCAAAACTGACTCTGAGTCAATGCAGCTGGTATCTCCTCCAGACCAGAAGAGCCAGCAACCCCCATATACCAACAAATGACATTTTTTCTTTTCTTCCTACTTTTTTTTCTTTTGGGGTCAGGCTCAAAGTTTCTTGTTTGTTTTCTTCATTTCCTTTTCTCTTATTTTTGGATCAGCCTTTTTATTCTTTACTTTGTCCTTCCTTTTTCTTTTTTTTCCTGTTTGTTGTTGTTGTTCCCTTTCTTTCCCCTTATGATCAGCCATATAGTTTCTTGATTCTCTGATATTTTTTGTTCCATTTCCTTTCCTCATTTTTTAGGATGAGGCACCCCCCCCCTTTTTCCCCAAGGTTACTTCAGCAAACAAATCAAAGCACACCTAGTTAAAGTTCCAAACACTCCACCACTACAAGCAATGAGGAGCTCTGAAGAGGACTGCCCAGTGGGAAAGAGAACAGCAGAGTGCACACGGCATACACCAGAAACACTTCCAGAAGTGCCGGGCCCTGGACAGTGTATAACTCCTTTTATAGTATAGTAGTACCCTCAGGTGCAAGAAACATAACAAGCTTTAAAACACGCAGAAGACAGAAACTTAGCCAAAATGACCAGCTGGAGGAATTTTCCCCAAAAGAAAGGTCAAATTACAACCAGAGACTTGTTAAAAACATATACAAGCAATATATTTCAAAAAGAATTTAGAACAATAGTCATGAGGCTACTACATGAGCTTGAAAAAAGCACAGAAGACACCAGGGAAACCACTGCTGCAGAGCTCAAAGACCTAAGAATTAGGATGAATTAGAAAATGCTGTAATTGAGATGCAAAATAAACTGGATCCAATGACAGTGAGGACTGAAGAAACAGAGGAAAGAAAAGGTGAAACAGAAAATAAAATTAGGTAAAATAATGAAGCTGAAGAACAAAAGAAAAGGAAATTGGTAGATCATGAGGAGTAACTTAGAGAATTAAGTGATTCCATGAAATGAAACAATATCCATATCATAGGAGTCCCAAAAGAAGAACAGGAGAAAAGGGCATATGGTCTATTTGAACAAATTATAGCTGAGAACTTCCCTATAATGGGGAAGAAAACAGGTATCAAAGTCCAAAAGACACAGAGAACTACCTTCAAATTCAACAAAAACAGGTCAACACCACAACACACCATAGTGAAACTTGTAAAATACAAAGAAAAAGAGAGAATTCTAAAAGTAGCTGGGGACAAAAAGCCCTTAAACTACATGGATGACAGAAAACCTGTCCACTAAATCTGGGCAGGCAAGAAGGAAGTGGCAGGAAATATTCAATGTGCTAAATTGAAAAAATATGCAGCCAAGAATCTTTATCCAGCAAGGGTTTCATTCAGAACAGAAGATAAAGACTGTCCCAGACAAACAAAAAGTAAAGGAGTCTGTGACCACTAAACTAGCCCTGCAAGAAATTTTATGGGGGTTCTGAGTGGAGAAGGGAAAGAAAAAAGAAGACCAAAGCAACAAAGACATAAAGGACCAAAGAACATCAACAGAAACACCAACTCTACAGGTAACACAATGGCACGAAATTTATATTTTTCAATAATCACTGTGAAAATGAAAGGGCTAAATGCTCCATTCAAAAGACATAGGGTATCAATGGATAAGGAAAAAAAAAACAACACATTTACATGCTGCCTATAAAAGACTCATTTTAGACCTAAAGGCCCCTGCAGATTGAAAGTAAGGGGGTAGAGGACAATCTATCATACTAATGGACTTCAAAGGAAAGCCAGAGTAGCCATACTTATTCAAGACAAACTAGATTTTAAAACAAAGACTGTCACTAGAGATAAAGAAGGGCACTGTATCATAATTAAGGGGTCTATCTATCAAGATTTAACAATTGTAAATATTTATGCCCCCAATGTGAAAACACCCAACTGAATAAATCAATTAATAACAAACATAAATAAACTTATAATACAATAATATTAGGGGACTTCAACATTCCACTTACAGCAATGGACGAACCATCTAAGCACAAAATCAACAAGGAAACAATGGCTCTGAATAACACACTGGAACAGATGGATTTAACAGATATATTAAGAACATTTCATCCTAAAACAGAATACACATTCTTCTCGAGTGCACATGGAACACTCTCCAAAAGGCATCACACTCTGGGTCACAAATCAGCCCTCAACAGGTACAAAAAGATTGAGACCATGCCATGCATATTTTCAGATCACAATGTATTAAACTGGAAATCAACCACAAGAAAAAATTGGAAAGCCAGCAAATACATGGAAGTTAAAGAATATATCCTAGTAAAAAATGAATGGGTTAACCAGGAAATTAAAGTAGAAATAAAAAACACATGGAAGCAAATGAAAATAAAAACACAACAGTCCAAACCCTTTGGGGTGCAGCAAATGCAGTTCTAAAAGGAAAGTACATTACCATTTGGTCCTATCTCAAGAAGTAAGAAAGGTCCCAAATGCACAACGTAACCTTACACCTAAAGGAGCTAGAAAACAAACAGCAAATGAAGCCCTAAACCAGAAGAAGGGAAATAATAAAGATCTGAGAAGAAATAGACAATATAGAAACAATGAAAGAAAAAAACAGTTGAACACATCAATGAAACTAAAAGTTGGTTTTCTGAAAGAATAAACAAAATTGATAAACCCCCAGCCAGACTTTTCAAAAACAAAAGAGGGCCCAAATAGATAAAATCACAAAATGAAACAAGAGAGATCACAACCAACACCATAGAAATACTAAAAATTGTAAGAGCAAACAACAAAAAATTATATGCCAACAAACTGTAAAATCTGGAAGAAATGGACAAATTCCTAGAAACACACATACTACCAAAATTCAAACAAGAAGAAATAAAAATTAGACCCATAACCAGCAAAGAAATTGAATCAGTTATCAAAAATTTCCCAACAAATAAGAGTCCTGGGCCAGATGGCTTCCCAGGGGAATTCTATAGGCCATTTAACACAGAGTTAATACCTATTCTTCTCGAACTGCTCCAAAAAATAGAAATGTAGGAAAGCTTCCAAACTCACTCTATGAAGCCAGCATTACCTTGATTCCAAAACCAGCTAAAGTACAGGCCAGTATACCTGACAAAACTTGGATGAAAAATTCTCAACAAGATACTAGCAAATCGAATTTAACAGTACATTAAAAGAATTATTCACCATGATTAAGTGGGACTAATTCCTGGGCTGCAGGGCTGGTTCAATATTCACAAAGCAATCAGTGTGATACACCACATTAATAAAAGAAAGGATTAAAAGGATACGATCCTTTCAATAGATGCAGAAGAAGCATTTGACAAAATACAGCATCCTTTCTTGATAAAAACCCTTCAAGAGGGCACATGGGTGGCTCAGTTGGTTAAGCATCTGATTTTGGCTCAGGTCATGATCTCACAGTTCATGAGTTTAAATACCACACTTTGTGAGCTCGAGCCCCACTTCAGGTGATTCCAGCCCCACTTCGGGAGAACTCAAGTCCCACGTTGGTAAAAACACACACCCTGCTACAGTAAAAACATGAACCCTGCTTTGGGTGAGCCCTGCTTCCCTTTCTCTCTCTCTCTCTCTCTCAGCCCTTCACTCACTTGTGCCCTCCCTCACTCTCTCAATACTAAAACCCTCAAGAAAGTAGAGATAGAAGGAACATACCTCAACATAAGAGCCATATACAACAAAGCTAATATTTTCCTCAATGGGGAGAAACTGAGAGCTTTCCCCCTGAGGTCAGAACAAGACAGGGATGTCCTCTGACCACTGTTGTCCAACATAGTACTGGAAGTCCTAGCCTCAGCAATTAGACAACAATAAGAAATAAAAGGCATTCAAATTCGCAAAGAAGAAGTCACACTTTCACTCTTTGCAGATGACATGATACTCTACATGGAAAACCCAAGACTCAAACAAAAAACTGCCAGAACTGATACGTGAATTCAGCAAAGTTGCAGAATATAAAATCAATGTACGACGTTGTTTGTATTTCTATACACCTACATTTCCTCAGCAGGTTCTCTAGATCTCTCTTTCCCCTGAAAGGACATGAAAAAATTGCTTTCTTAGAAAGATGCACTAAAGGAGAGCCTGGGTGGCTTAGTTGGTTAAGCATCCAACTTCGGCTCAGGTTGTGATCACACAGTTCATGACTTTGAACCCCACGTCAGGCTCCATACTGACAGCTCAGAGCCTGGAGCCTGCTTCAAATTCTGTGTGTGTGTATGTGTGTGTGTGTGTGTGTGTGTGTGTGTGTGTGTCTGCCCTCACCTGCTTGTGTTCACTTGCTCACTCTCTCTCTCTCTCAAAAATAAAGAAAAGCATTAAAAATTTTTTTAGAAAACTGATACACTAAAGAGATAAATGAAGGATTTTATCTGATTTACAATTGCACCAAAAACCAAAAGTTACTTAGAATGAACCTAACTAAAGAGGTAAAAGATCTATATGCTGAAGACCATAGAATGCTTACGGAAGAAATTGAAGATGACACAAAGAAATGAAAAAACATTCCATGCTGATGGATTAGAAGAACAAATATTATTCAACTGTCTATACTACCCAAAGTAATCTACATTTTCAATGCAATCCCTATCAAAATAACACCAGCATTCTTCACACAGCTAGAACAACCAACCCTAAAATTTGAATGGAACCAGAAAAGACCCCAAATAGTTAAAGAAATATTGAAAAAGAAAACCAAAGCTGGAGAACCCAGAAATGAACCCACAAATGTATGACCAGCTAATCTTCGACATAGCAGGAAAGAGTATCCAATGGAAGAAAGACAGTTTCTTCAGCAAATGGTGCTGAGAAAACTGGATAGCTAAATGCAGAATGAAACTGGACCACTTTCTTACATGATACAGAAAAATAAATTCAAAATGTATGAAAAACCTAAATGTAAGACAGGAAACCATCAAAATCCTACAAGAGACACAGGCAGCAACCCTTGGACCTTGGCCACAGCAACTTCTTACTGGACATAGCTTCAGAGGCAAGGGAAATAAAAGCAAAAATGAACTATTGGAACTTCATCAAGATAAAAAGTTTCTGCATAGCAAAGGAAACGATCAACAAAACAAAAAACAAAACTGACAGACTAGAAGAAGATATTTGCAAATGACATATCAGATAAAGGATTAATATCCAAAATCTATAAAGAGCTTATCAAGGTGAACACCCACAAAGCAAATAATCCAGCAAAGAAATGGGCAGAAACTCTGAATTGACATTTTCCAAAGGAGACATCCAGATGGTTAACAGATACATGAAAAGATGCTAAATATCACTCACTATCAGGGAAATACAAATGAAAGCCACAATGAGATACCACCTCACACCTATCAGAATGGCTAAAATTAACAACTCAGGAAAGAACAGATATTGGTAAGGGCGTGGAGAAAGGGAAAATCTTTTGCAAACTGGTCCAGCCACTCTGGAAAACAGTGTGGAAGCTCCTCAAAAAAGTAAAAACAGAACTACCCTATGACCCAGGAATTGCACTAGTAGGTATTTATACAAAGGATACAAAAATGCTGCTTTGAAGGGGCACATGTTCCTCAATGTTTATAGAGGCATTATCAACAATAGCCAGATTATGGTAAGAGCCCAAATGTCCATCAACTGATGAATGGATAAAGAAGATTTGGTATGTGTATACATATACATACACACACATACATACACACAATGAAATGCAATTGGGCAATCGAAAAGAAGGAAATTTTGCCATTTGCAACAACATGGATGGAACTAAAGTGTATTATGCTAAGCGAAATAAGTCAGAGAAAAACAACGTAAGATTTCACTTGTCTGTTGAATTTGAGAAACACAACAGATGAACATATGGGAAGGGAAAAAAATAAGATAGAAACAGAGAGGGAGGCAAACCATAAGAGACTCAAAGACAGAACAAACTGAGGGCTGCTAGAGGGGAGGAAGGTGGGGGATGGGCTAAATGGCTGATGGGCATTAAGGAGGGCACTTGTTGGGATGAGCAGTGAGTGTTATATGGAAGTGGTGAATCACTGGGTTCTACTCTTGAAACCAATACTGCACGTATGTTAACTAACTTGAATTTAAATTTAAAAAATGTTTTAAAAGAGAGAAAGAAACTAAAACACTTGTGCTTTGCTAGTGAGAATGTGAACAGTATAGTCACTGTGGAAAACATAATGGCAGGTCCTCAAAACATTAAAAATAGGATTACCATATGATCTAGGTATTTCACTTTTGGGTATATAACCAAAATAATTCAAAGCAGGTAGTCAGACATTTTTACACTCACATTCAAAACATTATTCACTTATTCACAATAGCCAAAAGGTAGAAGAAACTCAAGTGTCCACTGACAGATAAATGGATAAACTACAGTGTATGCATAAAATGGAATACCATTCAGCCTTAAAAAGGAAATTCTGACACAAGCTATAACATGGATAAACCTTGATGATGCTATGCTAAGTGAAAAATACCAGTCACAGAAAGCCAATACAAGTATTTTATGATTCCACGTACATGAAATACCTAGAATAACCAAATTTAATAGGGACAGAACGTAGAATGGTGGTTTCCACATGAAGGAAAAAGGAAGAAATAGAGAGTTAATTAGCATTTAATGGGTATAGAGTATCAACTGGGAAAGATGAAAATGTTGTAGAGATGGATGGCAGCAATCATTGCACAACAATGTGAATATACTTAATGCCACAGAGCTGTACACTTCAAAATAATGGAAGTGGAAAATATTATGGTATATATATTTAACCATAATAAAATTACACCCAAATTTTGAAAAGAAACCAACATATCAAAACATATGGGATGCACTGAAAGAAGTGTTCAGAGGGAAAGTTATAGCACTAACTGCCTACATTAAACACAAAGACATTATCTCCAATAAATAACCTAACTTTACATATTAAATTACCAGAAAAAGAGGAGTAAAGTCAAAGCTATCAGAAGAAAACAAATAATACAAATATGAGAGGAGATAAATGCAACAAAGGAAACAAAAGAGGAACCCATGAAAGCGAAAGTTCATTCTTGGAAAACAACAAAATTGACAAACTTTTAGCTAAAATGTCAATGAAAGAAACAAAGAAACAAAGAAGCAAAGAAACAGACACCATTAAAATTAAAATGAAAGGAACATTACTACTGACCTTACAGAAATAACAACTGTATAACAACAAAAAGATAACTTAGATAATAATGACAATTCCTATTATAATAAAAAGTAATGAACACAAGTTATTTCAAGAATAGAAAATATGAACAGACCCATAACAAATAAAGACAATCAACCAGCAATGGAAAATTCCCAATAAAGAAATGTTAAATATCATATAGCTTTGCTGTTGATTTCTACAAGCATCTAGGGAAAAAATAACTTCTTTCTCAAATTCTATAAAAAACTGAAAGGAAGTGAATACTTCATATCTCATTCCATGAAACTAGCATTTACCTGGATAATGAAGCCAGATAAAGACATTAGTAAAAAGGTATACACCAAAATCCCTGATTATAGATGTAGAAGCCTTAACAAACCACTAGCAAACTGAAGAAGTATGTTAAAAGGGGGCGCTTGGGTGGCTTAGTCAGTTAAGCATTAGACTCCTGGTTTCAACTCAGGTCATGATTTCACAACTCTTGAGTTCAAGTCCCGCTTAGGATTCTGTCTCCCTCTCCCTCTGCCCCTCCCCTGCTCTCTCTCACTCTGTCTCTCTCACAAATAAATAAACTTAAAAAAAAAAAAGAAGTATGTGAAAAGGATTATACATCATGACCAAGTGGGATTAATCCCAGGAAAGACAGGGTGGTTCAACATAAGAAAATCCATCAATGTAAAAAACTAATACTATCAGCTAGGTAGGGGCTTGAGAAGATAGCAGCATATAGGAGGACACTGAGCTTACTCCCTCTCATGAATTCAACTAGATCTCATTCACATCCAAGTCAGTAAACCAGAGTGATCCAAACACTGGCAGAACAAACTCCACAAATAAATGTAGAGAAGAAGCTGCATCTGAAATGTTAGCAAAGTTAGAAAGGTAGAAGGAGGGAGCTGTGAGCACAGAGAGGGCAGAGAAATAGGCCCTTGCATCAGGGAACTCACACTGGGAACATTAACCCTTCATTGCGTTTGGCTTTAAAAAACCAGAAGGGCTGAATTCCCTGAGTTTGTAAAAGCATGGGTCTTAAAACCTGGAGCTTTAGAGGTCAGCTGACTCAGCACTGGACAAACCAAGAGGGCAAGTGATAGCTGGATCACCACCCTAAAAGAGACAGCAGTCTGTGAGGAGAGGCAAAATAAAAAGGGCAGTTTACACAGTGCAGTAGGCAAACAGGAAACAGACATGTGCATACTGATGTCAGAGTGTGTTGGGTGACTTCTCTGAAAATGAGGCAGTTGGCAGGTGCCATTTTCCTCCCCTGCCCCCCAGCATGAACACACAGACACTTGCCTGTGGGTGTCCAAGGCTCCAAGACACTTGCTACCTAACGTGCTAGCACAAGTTCTGACTACTTGCCCACTCCAAACCTACAAACCTCCACTCTGGGCTCAGATAAAATTTTGTTAAAGCCCAGCGACCAGGGGCACAGCACTTGTTAAGTGCCCATCCACCCCACGAATCCCAAGTGTGTGTCCCCAGCCACCATCATGCCCCACGCCTAGCATCATGCCCCCAGCTGCCCCAAACCAAAGCCCCAATATACTTCAGCACATTGGGGCATCTGGGAAAGGACTAGTGGCCTACAGCAAATTTGCTAACATCACTGCCTCACTCCCAAGTTACACAGCAAGCATACATCCTCAGAGCAGGCCTGTCTGGGTCCCATCAATACCTCAGAAAGCAACCACAGACACAAAAGGCAGAGTCAGTGCACATAACAGCAATGAATGTAAAAATGACAGGACACAACAGGAGGGCATAAGTAACACACATAGGATACTCTCTCAAAGTGTCAGGTTCTGGTGAACAAGAAACACTGCGCTACAGGGGATGCCAAGACCTCTTCTTCATAAAATCACTACTTTCAAGAGCAAAAGACAGCTGACTTTCTGAACACACAGAAAAAGACACAGAGAGGCAGACAAAATGAGAAGACAGAGAAATTTATCCAAAATGAAACAACAGGACAATGGACCATCAAAAAACTAAGCAAAACAGATATAAGTAACATGCCTAACAGAATTTGAAGCAGTGATCATAAGGATGCTCACTAGACTTGAGAAAAGAGTGGAAGACATGAATAAGACCCTTTATACAGGGATCAGGAATAATATACAAGAGATAAAGGGCACAATAAATGAAATGAGAAATGTGCTTGATGTAATGCAGAGCAGGATGGAAGAATCACAGGAACAAATTAGTGACCTAGAGGATTAATGGAAAGCAACCAAACAGAACAAAAGAGAAAGAAAAGAATTAGACAAAATGAAAATAGAATGTGGGAACTCAGTAACTCTTAAAATATAGTAACATTCATTTTATAAGAGATCGTGAATAAGAAAAGACGGAAAAAAAAAGAAATGAAAATGTGTTTGAAGAAATAATTGTGGAAAACCCCCCACCTAATATGGGAAGGAAACAGATATCCAGATCCAGAAGGCAGAGAAACCTCAACAAAATCAACAAACGCAGACCCATACCAAGACATGCTGTAACTGAATTGGCAAACAGTGATAAAGAAAAAATCTTCAAAGCAACAAGACAAAAAATGTCAGTAACTTACAAGGGAAAACCCATAAGGGTAGCAGGATATTTTTGAACAGAACCACTGAAAGTCAGAAAAGAGTATCAGACTACTAAATGGGAAAAATCTGCAGCCAAGAATACTCTATCCAGTAAAACTATCATTCAGAATAGAAGGTGAGATAAAGACAAACACTCATGTATCTTGTGACCACTAAATCACATCTGTAAGAAATACTAAAAGGGAGTCTTTGAGGGAAAGAAGAGACCAAAAGTGAAAGTAAAGGGACACCTGGGTGGCTCAGTTGGTTAAGTGGCCAACTCTTTATTTCGGCTCAGTCATGATCTCATGGTTTGTGGGATCAAGCCATGTGGGCTCTGTGCTATGAGCACAGAGCCTGCTTGGGATTCTCTTCTCTCCATCCCCCCCATCCCTCCTCTCCCCTGCACAGTCACTAGTGCGCTCTCTCTCAAAGTAATAAACTTTTAAAAAATAAAATCACAAATAAGAGGGGATAGTAACAATCACCACCACAAAAATCTAATCATAAGAAAATATAAAAAACTGTGCCAACAACCTGGACAAACTAAAAGAAATGGATAAATTCCTAGAAACATAAGAACTACCAAAAGTCAAATAGGAGGAAATAGAGAATTTGAACAAACCAATAACCAGCAAAGAAATTGAGTTAATAATCATAAACTTGCCAACAAACAAAACCCCAGGACCAGATGGCTTCACAGGCAAATTCTACCATTTATTTTTTTTAATAGTTTATTGTCAAATTGGTTTCCATATAATACCCAGTGCTTCTCCCCACAAGTGCCCCCCACCATGACCATCACCCCCTCCTTCCCTCCCCTCTCCCTCTTCAGTCCATGGTTCCTTTTCAGTATTCAGTAGTCTCCCTTGATCTGTGTCCCTCACTCTCCACCACTCTCTTTCCCCCTTCCTCTCCCCATGGTCCCCTGCCAGGACCTATGAATGCAAACATATGGTATCTATCCTTCTCTGCCTGACTTATTTCGCTTAGCATGACACCCTCGAGGTCCATCTACTTTGCTACAAATAGCCAGATTTCATTCTTCCTCATGCCATATAGTACTCCATTGTATATATATACCACTTCTTCTTGATCCATTCATCAGTTGAACATTTAGGGTCTTTCCATGATTTGGCTATTGTAGAAAGTGCCGCTATGAACACTGGGGTACATATGCTCCTATGCATCAGCACTTCTGTATCCCCTGGGTAAATCCCTAGCAGTGCTATTGCTGGGTCATAGGGGAGTTCTATGGATAGTTTTTTGAGGAACCTCCACACTGTTTTCCAGAGCGGCTGCACCAGTTTACATTCCCACCAACAGTGTAGGAGGGTGCCCGTCTCTCCACACCCTCGCCAGCATCTATAGTCTTTTGATTCGTTCATTTTAGCGACTCTGACCAGTGTGCGGTACCAGACATTTAATTAATAGAAGAGTTAATACCTATTCTCAAACTATTTCAAAAAAAAATAGAAATGGAAGAAAATCTTCCAAATTCATTTTATGAGTCCAGCATTACCCTAATACCAAAACCAGATAGAGACTCTACTGAAAAAGAACTTCAGGCCAATATCTCTGATGAACACAAATGCAAAAATTCTCAACAAAATACTAGCAAACCCAATTCAACAATACATTAAAAAAATCATTCACAACAGTCAAGTGGGATTTATTCCTGGGTTGCATGGGTAGTTCAACATTTGCAAATCAATGTGATATACTACTGGAGTCCAGCTCCACTAGGTCCAGGGGTCCCTGATAGATGGACGGTGTCAGTGAGAGAGTGAGAGAGCCTTGAGTTTCTTACTGATCACCAGGCAGGCATCTCTGCTCTGTCTGTTTTTGTGTCTTTATTTATAGGTCAAGCAATAACATGACATCAGAAAAATTTTTTACAGTAACTAATTCTTTGTGATAAGATGTTTTAATCATTGTGATGACATTAGAAAATAGAAATTTTTATAGCGACTAATTTTTTATAAGATGCTTTAATCATCCAAAGTATACAGAAACAAGTTTTACAGAAGCATTTTTGTAGAACCATCTCATTCATTCTTTGCATCAGTCCCCAAGATTAAAAAAGTAACAAACCTATCTTATTTTGTACAAGTTGGTTTTTTGTCAATAATTATGACTTTGTTTTTTAATTAACAAGTTACAACCAAGTCATGTAACGCACTTAGAGTGAGGTTGAGTAAATCTTATCACCAGGAATCTAATAGGATGTTTTTAGTAAAAAAAACAGGCTAATATACATATTATTTAAGTTAGTAAAGCTAAGATTAAAACATAGGTTAAGTTGTATATAGAGAGGCTAGGAGTTATTATGATTGGGTCATTAACTATAAGAAAAAGAATATTTGTTAACAAGTTGCTTGAGAAAGCCCTTTCTTTGATGCAAGCACAATGGGGGTCCTATGTATGCTAACCTTGGACCTGGGTTTCCCACATTCTTATCCATCCTCGTAACTGAAGTCTGTACAAGGGAGGATATTTGTAGAATGTAGACCATGGGAAGGGACCATGTTCTGACCTTGTCTTCTATTTTTTATCTCCAATTTAGGCTCCTTTTCTCCAGGCCAGAGAATATATTGAGGTTCAAGCAGCAGGAGAGCTTTGATTAATACTCCAAGGCAGGATACAGGCTGCCAGGTCCTAAGGGCTAACACAGGGCTGACATGACTCATGGGAGAGGCTAAGGAGAAAACTGGGGAGGGGCATCTGATGTAAGGTTTTTAAAGCCAAGTCAGTAGCTTTGACTTGGACTTTGAACACTGTGAAGTTGTTGGTTACTTTTTAAGCAAAGAGCAATGAGGGAGAAGAGCCAAGGTTCCAATTAACCCTTTTATTTTTTGAACAGAAAAAATGTTTCTTTAGCCACTTACTGAAAGTGATTACTTAAAATACACAGTTTTCTAGAAGACTGGGTGATGTAAAGAATTGTTGAATCACTATATTGTACATGTGAAACTAATATAACAGTGTGTTAGCTATACTATAATTAAAAAATTTTAAATCCCAAAAAGCACTTGACAAACCCAAGACTCTTTTGTGATAAAAAACACTCATAGAACTGGGAATAGAAAGAAATTTCTTCAACATGATAAAATATGTAAAAACTAAGCTAACATCATACTTAATGGCAAAAAACTCAGTGTTCCCCTTAAGCTCAGATAAGACATGGACAACAGTTTTCCCTTGCTGCTACTCAATATTGTACTGAAAGTTCTAGCCACAGCAATTAGGCAAGAAAAAGAAGGGTTGAGGGAGTTGGAGGATACACACTTCCTGATTTCAAAGCCTACTATAAAGATACAAAAAATGAAAGTGCAGTAGTGACTTAAGGATAGACATATAGACTAGTGCAATAGTATTTAGAGTTCAGAAATAAACCCATAAAACTATGGCAATTGATTTTTTTAAAAGGATGTCAACTCCATTCAATGGGAAAAGAATAGGCTCCTCAACAAATGGTACTGGGACAACTGAATATACACATGCAAAAGAATAAAGTTGGACCCCCACCTCAAATCACATTTGGAAAGTTAACCCAAATTGGACCAATGACCTAAATAAAGAGTTATAACCATAAAACTCTGAAAAGAAAACATAGAGGGAAAATTCTCATTACCTCAAATTTATCAGTGAGTACACAAATGGCCAACAAACACATGAAAATATTCTCAACATCATTAGTCATTCAAGGAAATGAATATCAAAAACACCATAAGGTACCTCTTCACATTCACCAGCATGGCTATACTAAAAATACAAAAAACAACCAAACAAAAAAGACCAGAAAATAAGACATTTTGGAAGGGAATATGAAGAAATTGGAACATACACACACTACTGGTAGGAATACAAAATGGTTTGGCTGCTGTAGACACAGTTTTACAGTTAAACATAGAATTACCATATGACCCCATAATTCCACTCTGAGGTATATAATCAAAAGAACTGAAAACAGGGGCACCTAAATAGAGCAAATACAAAACAGAACTAATAAGAGAAATAAACAGCAATGTAATAATAGCTGGGGACTTTAATGCATCACTCTCAACAATAGATAGATCATGCAGAGAATTAATAAGGAAACAGCAGATATGAACAACAATGACAGACCAATGGACTAACCGATACATACAAACCATTCCATCCAAGAGCAGCAGAACACACATTCTTCTCAAGTGCACACAAAACATCTTCTAGGATACCTCATATGTTAGACCACAAAACTAGCCTTAGCAGATTTAAGAAGACTGAAATCATACCAAATATCTTTTCTTTTCTTAACCTTTTAAATGTTTATTTATTTTTAAGAGAGAAAGAGAGAGAAACAGAGCATGAGCAGGGGAAAACAGAGTCTGAAACAGTGCTGACAGCTCAGAGCCTGATGCAGGATTCAAACTCAGGAACGGTGAGATCATGACCTGAGCCGAAGTCTGATGTTTAACCAACTCAACTGAGCCACCAAGGTGCCTCACCAAATATCTTTTCTGACTACAATGTTATAAAATCAATAAGCAATAATAGAAGAAAAGCTGTGAAAATGACAAATACATGGAAATTAAACAACACATTCCTGAACAACAAATGGAGCAAAAAGAAAAATCAAAAGGGAAATTTAAAATTATCTTAAAACAAAAGTGAACACGCATCATACTAAAATTTATGAGCCACAACAAAAGTATTTCTAAGAGTAGTTGTACATTTACAGCAATACACACGTACAATGGGGTGCCTGGGTGATTCAGTTGGTTAAGCGTCCGACTTCGGCTCAGGTCATGATCTCACAGTTCATGAGTTTGAGCCCCGCGTCAGGCTCTGTGCTGACAGCTAGCTCAGAGCCTGGAGCCTGCTTCAGAATCTGTATCTCCATCTCTCTCTGACCCTCCCCTGCTAGCACTGTCTCTCTCTGTCTCTCAAAAATAAATAAAAAACATTTTTAAAAAATAATAAAAATACATATGCACATCAAGGAAAAAAGAAAAATCTGAAATATACAATCTAAATTTAATCTCAAGTAAGTAGAAAATAAATTTAGCCCAAAGTTAGCAGAAGGAAGAAATTAATAGAGTAGAACAGAAATAAATGAAATAGAGAAAATAAGATAAAATTATCTACAGGTGAACTAACCAAGAAAAAAATAGGCCCAAATAAATAAGAAATTAAAGAGGAGACATTACAACTGATACCATAAAAATACAGAAGATCACAAAAGACTACTACGGATACCTATATGTCAACAAATCGGACAACCCAGAATAAAAGATAAATTCCTAGAAACACACAACCTACTAAACCTGATCAAGAATACAAAATACAGCATGGTGACAAAGTTAATAATTCTGTACTGTATATTTGAAAATTACTAAGTAGATCTTAAAGGTTCTCATCACAAGAAAAAAAAACTATGAGAAATGATAGATGTTCACTAAACTTACTGTGGTAATCATTTCACAATATATACATGTATCAAATAATTATACTGTACAACCCCTTAAACATATACAATGTTATATGTAAATTATATCTCAATGAAACCAGAAAAAGAAAAAACAAGAGAACTGAAAACAAATATGTGCACATGCCTATTTATAACAGTACTATTCACAACAGCTAATAGGTATAAACAGTCCACGTGTCCTCCACAGATAAATGGATTTAAAAACTGTGGTATATACATACACATATGAAGAAATATTATCTGGGGGCACCTGGATGGATCAGTTGGTTAGGCATCCAAATTCAGCTTAAGTCATAATCTTATGGTTTGTGGGTTTGGGCCCTGTGTTGGGCTCTGTGCTGACAGCTCTGAGCCTGAAGCCTGCTTCCTCTCTCTCTGTCCCTCCCCTGCTCTTATTCATTCATTCATTCTCTCCCCACCTCTCTCTCTGTCAAAAAATGTCTTAAAAAAGAAATTTTATCCAGTCATAAAAATGGGATGAAGTACCAATACATGCTACCATGTGGAGGAAGCTCTGAAAGATTATGCTAAGGGAAAGAAGCAAGACACAAAAGGTGACATATTCTATGATCCCATTTATATAGAATATCTAGAATAGATAAATAGATAAATAGACTAATGGTTGCTGGGGTAAGGGGAAAAATGGGAAGAAACTGCTTAATGGGTAAGGACTTTTACTTTGGAGTAATGGAAATGCTGTGGAATTTGAGAGTTGGTGGTTGCACTACCTTGTAAATATACTAAGTATCACTGAACTATTCACTTTAAAATGATTAACTCCATATTATGTAAATTTCACCTAGCAATTTGTTAAAAAGTAATTAAAAAGTAATCAAGGGGATGTACTCAAAAGTAACAAATGAAAAGTTAAACACACTTCTCTGAAGATACAAAGTTTATCAATTAAAATAATATTCACATTTTTTCCAAGACTATTTACCAAAAAGGTAATGTTCTCATTGATTAAATGTTCTCACAAGTCTTATGTGAAATCAGTTAACATTCCTAGTGGAAAGCTTATTTTATTTTAATTAGTGAGGCCAGTAAATAAATTTATGGATACTGGGCAATCTCAAGAACTTAATACCTGATTATATTTTTAAAACGTTATCATCATCTAGCATTCAGATCTTGATTTCTAAATGCCATTTTCCAGCATTTCATGCTCATGGATTGGAAGAACAAACATTGTTAAAATGTCTATACTACCCAAAGCAGTCTACACATTTAATATAATCCCGATCAAAACACTACCAGCATTTTTCACCAAGCTAGAACAAACAATCCTAAAATTTGAATGGGGCCAGAGAAGACCCCGAATAGCCAAAGTAATGTTAAAAAAGAAAAACAGAACTGAAGGCATTACAATTCTGGATTTCAAGCTATATTATAAGCTGTAGTCATCAAGACGGTATGGTACTGGCATAAAAACAGACACACAGATCAATGGAACACAACAGAAAACCCAGAAATGTACCCACAACTATATGGCTGAACTATCTTTGACAAAGTAGGAAATAATATCCAATGGAAAAAAGTCTCTTCAACAAATTCTTTTGGGAAAACTGGACAGCAACATGCAGAAGAAGGAAACTAGACTACTTTCTGATACCATACACAAAAATAAACTCAAAATGGATGAAAAACCTAAATGTGAGACAGGAAAAGATCAAAATCCTATAGGACAAAACAGGCAGCAACCTCTCTGACCATGTCTGCAGCAAATTCTAACTAGACATGTCTCTTGAGGCAAGGGAAACAAAAACAAACATGAACTATTTGGAACTCATCACAATAAAAAGCTTTTGCACAGGGAAGGAAACAATCAACAAAACTAAAAGGCAGCTTATGGAGTGGGACAAGATATTTGCAAGACATATCTGCAACACAATCAAAAAACAATCCAGTTAAGAAATGGGCAAAAGACATGAACAGACACTTTACAAAAAAGACATCCAGATGGCAAACAGACACCTGAAAAGATGCTCAACATCAATCATCAGGGAAATACAAATCACAACCATGATGAGATAACCACCTTACATCTGTCACAATGGCTAAAATAGATTCAGGCAACAACAGATGTTGGTGAAGATGTGGAAAAAGGGGAACATTCTTGCACTTATTGGTAGGAATGCAAATTGGTGCAGCACTCTAGAAAACAGTATGTAGGTTCCTCAAAAAATTAAAAATAGAACTACCCTATGACCCAGCAATTGCACTACTAGGGATACAGGTGTTCTGTTTTGAAGGTGCACATGCACCCCGATGTTTATAGCTATTATCAACAAGAGCCAAACTATGGAGAGAATCCAAGTGTCCATCAATAGATGAATGGATAAAGATGATGGAATATTACTCAGCCATCAAAAAGAATGGTATCCTGCCATTTGTGATGACATGGATGGAGTGTATTATGCTAAGCAAATAAGTCTGTCAGAGAAAGACAAATAACAGATGATTTCACTCATATGTGGAATTTAGGAAATAACAGATGTACATATGAGAGGGGGAAATAAAAAAAAAGAGAAACATATCGTAAGAGATTTTTAAAGATAGAGAACAAATAGAGGAGTGAAGGAGGGATGGGGGATGGGCTAGATGGGTGATGGGTATTAAGGAGGGCACTTGTTATGATGAGTACTGGGTGTTATATGTAAGTGATAAATCACTGAATTCTACTCCTAAAACCAATATTGCACTATATGTTAACTAACTAGAATTTAAATAAAAATTTGAGAAAAAAAATAAACAAACATATGTCATTTTCCAAAGAAGGTACAGGATTCTTTGTAGAAAGGGCTAATTTTTCAGGGCCAGGGAAAACATAAGATGAACCTGGAAAACTGTGTTTTGCCAAAAAGTAAGGAAGTGCTTGAAAACAGGTGGGCACATGTCCAAAGGACAGAGGAGCTAGAGATTGAAGCATCATCTATGAGTTCATCCTGATATAAATAAGGAATTAAATTAGGGAGAGGTGACAGTTTCTCCTTACAGAAGAATTCCAATTAACAAATGTAGAAGGAATGAGAGAAATAGAAAAAAAATTAGGCAAACATCACAGTAGTAACTGCAGACAAGATCCACTGATGCATTTTATTAGCTGGTAAAAGATCTAAGAGAAACATGATAGTATACTCTCAAAGAATTTCCCTCAAGGTATTTTTTAATTACAAAAGAGAAAATACTACTTTTCATTGGAGAAACCTGGTAGATACCTCCTTAACCAAGCAATGAAGATTAAGTTCACCAGAAATAAGATGTATCAAAACCATGATATGATGCACTGAGAAGGACACACCACTAATATCTTACTGCTTAAAACACTCTAATATGGCTTCTATCACCCATCACTAGTGAAACTTTTTTTTTATCAGAAATACTAATTGCTAAATTCAATAAAATTTTAAATATTCATCTTACATACCCTCTCAGTTGCAAAACACTATTGACCATTCCTTCCTTTTGGAAACTATCTCTTCTCTTGACTTCTAGAATATGAATCTACCCCCATTCCTTTAACCTCTCTGGCCACTGTGCAATCTTCTTCAACTATTGTTTGATCTAAATACTAGAAGACTCAGGAGTTTCTTCTTTAGTCCTCTATTTTGTTCTCATTCTATATAGTCTCCCAAAGGTATCCATAGCCACCATAATAAAAGTACCACCATGATTACTCTCAAACTTTGTCAAGCCCAGATCTCTTTGACCAAAGTATCTACCCCATATATACAAGAGTTCATTAGACATTTTCATCATGATGTCTCACAGATGGCTTAAATCCCACATATCCCAGGGTGAACTCAGCATTTTCTCTATCTTCTCCAACCCCTCAAATTTGCTCCTGCCAATCTTAGTTAATAGTATCACTATCTACCCACTGCCTAAACCAGATACCTGGAGACTTTCTCTACCCTTTATTTCTTCTTATCCTATGCATCAAACCACTCATAACTCATGTCAACTCTACCTCTTAAATAGCTCTATTATCACTGCCATACCCTTAGTTGAGGTCATCATTCCTTGTCTCCAATATTATCATTAAACCCTGTAATGTTCCATCCAAATGTCTCCCTACTTCCAACCTTGTCCCTATCCACCTCCAAACTACAGCTTTTCCAAAGAAGATAAGTCACTTAATATCTTTTGCCCTGAAATACCCTTTCATTCATCCACAAAGCCAACTTCTACCTATAAATCCTTCAATACTCAACTATAAATTCATTGGAAAATGTTCCCTGACCTTGCTAGATTGAGGGTGATTTTTCACCTCTGGGCTCCCATATAATTCTCCATATACCCCTATGAGAGCACTCCACACACCTTATGTGAATAGTTAGTTACTCTTGGTTACTCGTTTCCTCCTTTAAGTCATGATTTCCTGGACAGCAAAGACTATGCCTTGCTCATGATTGTAGCCCCAGTGCCCTATACAATGTCTGCCAATTGGCAGGTACCCAATAAACATTTGCTAAAAGACTGCTGATTGTGCTGGTGGCATATTCTTTTTGTAAATGAAGAGCTATGTTACTCTAAAAAACATTAGTGTAGTATGATTTTTCTACTATTGTATGTATTACAATATTCTAAGTCAATAATATATAAGAAGTAATTTAAAAGATAGTTTTCTAATAGTTTTATTTAGATTTACTCTAGCTATTCATCAATGCAATAGAGTATAACTGCAGAAAGGGTCCAAAATAAGTAAAATTCATCTGTTCATGTTGTGAAAAACAGAGCTAGTAAGATGAAGGAGAAAGAGATGAATGAAAAGCCTTGGGTTGTCATGTCAGTTCTGTCACTAATTAGTTAGGGTGTAAGTGGACTGCTGGAGAAGCATTCAAAAACAGAAATGAGGGTATCCTACCAACATGAGTTCTATAGGCAATCCTCACAACATCGATGTGTTTTATTACAGAAGAGGTAGTGTTTTATTATAGAACCATAAGCTAAAATTGTAATGGCAAAATTTAAACCACTTTATAATTCACAAACTACTTTCACAATCTATTGTTTCACTTGATCCTCCCCAGAACTGTGGGAGATAAATAAGGTTAAGTCTTTGTCAAATGCCCATTTTATAAAAACACTGAGACTGAGTTAAGTAGCTAAGACAAAGTGATACTCTCCTGTTTTAAAACCTTTCACCATTTTTCAAAGCATTTCAAAATCATGTCATGATACAAGAATGCTTCGTGGCAAATCCTGATGCTTCCTCATGACAGGCAGTGCAGGTTTTTATCACGTCTCTCATATACTACTACAATATCCTAACTCCTTATCCTCAATTCCTACCTATTGTCAATCTATCTTTCAAACTGCAACCAGAATAATATTCTAAAAACAAATTTGATAATATCATTCCCTACTTAAAAATTATTTTCTAGGCCAGCCATATCCAGCAGAACTTTCAGTAATAACAGAAATGTTCTATATCTGTGTGGTCAAATACAATAGCCGCTTAGTCGCATGTGGCTATTAAGCACTTGAAATAGGTATAGTGTGACTCAGCTGCTAAGTTTATCATCTTTAATTCTAATTAATTTTAATGGAATTTGAAATAGCCACATGTAGATAATGTCTACTGTACTGGCAGTACAGCTCTAAGCAATAGAAAGCCTTTATTTTTTGGATCCTGGTGAAAACCAATGAATAAAATAGGAACAGGAAGAAGTGAAATGTTAAAGCATTTTGTAAACTATAAACATTAAAATTATAACTATAGATTTAGAACAAAGAGAGAATAGCTGCTTTTTGCTGTTTTCTTATTCTTTCTCCTTTGTTTTCCCCATATTTCCTAACCTTTCAGTACTGTTTTGGTAGTTTTTTTAAAATACAAGAACTAAATTTTCATAAAAAAAAAAACAAGAGTATAGCTCTTTATTAAGGCAGTACCAAATACGCAAAATACCTATGTTACTCATTGAAGAAACCACTGAAATGAAGAAGAAATACTGGGATTAAATTTTAAATCATTCCCCAATTCCCTAGTAAATTGATAATCAAAAATTAGCAAAATTGAAAAGCTATAGAATACTTTCAGGAAAGCTTCTTTAAAATATTAAAGATCTTTGGGGCACCTGGGTGGCTCAGTTAGTTAAGCCTCCAACTAAGGCTCAGGTCATGATCTCAAGGTTTGTAAGTTCAAGCCCCACATTGAGCTGTTATGCCCAAGATTTCTTTATCATCCTCAAAAACCAGAGCAAAGGGCTTTATTGTGGTTTTAGGCTCGTGGGACCTAAACTTGGGCTCACAGACTTCACCAATGTAGTGGATCCATGCAGAGAGCCCGAACAAAGGCGGGGTACGGCCTTTATGGGTTTGGGAAGGGGGAGTTACAGGAAATTGTGACACAGGTATAGTGACCCAATCACTATCGCCTATCATTATTGGAAGTAACTTTAACCATATACATTGTTACTTCTGGCAAGACCCAATCACAACATTTAGAGTACTGACCAATTACAGAGTGGACCCAGGACCCTCACATAGGGCATAGCTTCTATCTCTAGGCCTGTCCTTAGAAATGTTAAGGGTGTTAGCTGGCCTTTCCTGATTGGGTGTTACAAGGGTGGTCCCTCCTGCCTTGGGCAACGTGTGCCCTTCTATTTTCTAATGATTCTGAGAAACCAACACCTAGGCCTCCAAGGTCAAAGGGGAAACTTGAAGCCTGTGGTGGAGTCAGTTTGATTCAGACCTGCATCCTTACGGGCTCCATGCTGACAGCTCAGAGCTTCAGATTCTGTGTCTCCCTCTCTCTCTGCCCCTCCCCTTTCCTGCATCCTATCTCTGTCTCTCTCTCTCAAAAATAAAAAACATAAAAAAACTAAAAATAAGTAAATAAATGTTAAAGATCTTTTTGCATTACACAAAATAACCAGAGTCACATACAAGGAAGTAGACCAAACTAGAGTTGAACAAATGAATAAGTTAATACAACCTATTAAAAAGATCAGATCACCAGGGCGCCTGGGTGGCTCAGTCAGTCAAGTGTCCGACTCGGCTCAGGTCATGATCTCAGTTTCATGAGTTCGAGCCCTGCATCAGGCTCTGTGCTGACACTGAGGAGCCTGCTTGGGATTCTCTCTCTCCCTCTCTGCCACTCCTCTACTCATGCTGTCTGTCTCTCTCAAAATATGAATACACTACAAGTCATAATACAAGTTACTCAAGATCAGTAAAAATAATTTGATGAGTAAACCAAAATAGAACCATCAACTTCTCTTTTTAATTATGCTTTGAAAAGCACGATATTGGTTTAAAACCCTGCTTTCCTAAATCATCAGGTTCCGAAAAACTACATCCATAGGATATGGTTTCTCCACTCTAACATCCTTTCCATCTGGATGTGGTAAAGAAAACTTAATTGGAGAACTAATAAGCCAAAATATAACCTGCAGTTAAAATCTCTACAAAGAGTAATTTTTATATATCCTATTCCTCAAAGAACTCCAGGCTTGTAAGTCATAAAAAATGACTTGGTAAAAGATGTCTACAATAAAGTAAGTCAAAATTTTTAGAACAAAAAAGCACTGTGCTTTGGTTATCAAACTAAAACCTGACATTCAGTGATACTACATTAACACAGTACCACCTAGTGACAAAAATACAATGGACAAACTTAAGAGGTTAACCTCACTCAACCTTAATGATTCCACAGTCTGATTATGACTGTGCCAAAATACACATTCTATGTAGAAAGTGAGCCTTTGATTCCAAATGTATAGCACCAAAGAAAATATTATTTATTTTTATCTTAAGCTTCTTTTAATTTGATTAAAGAGTTTAATCATTCATTTCACAATTTTCTGAGTGCTTACCATATGTAAGAAACCATTCCCAGCTCTGTAAAGGATAAAAAAGATGACTGGAATGTGTCTGCCTTTTAGGCATCTAAAATCTTATCTCTTCAGCAAGATACACACGATAACTACTTGTAGGAAGGATACCATAGTTCAGAGGAAGAAGCAATCAATGTCTTTCAAGCTTATAAAAAATGGTTCTGTAGAATAAATTGGCTCTTGAGCTAAGGTTTGAAAAAGAAGGAGGAGTTAGAGGACATTTCAGAGAGTACGGCATAATTAAAGGAACAAAAACAGAAAGCCTAAGGTCCAAGGAACAGAGAGCAATCCAGGGTGATTGGAGAAAGAAGAAAATATTTAACAATGGCTAGCAAGCTAGTTATGTGGGAATCCTCTAGGACACTGAACACTAGGCTAAGGTGTAGAGACCACTGACGTCTATAAGCAAAGAAGTGACACTTAACCAGAGTTCTTCTTTAGGAAAAATAATCTTGATGTGTTGTGTGGGACAGACTGGAAGGGTAAATACCTGTAGGCAGTGAGAAAAGTCATGCATAATGTTACAAAGGCCTAAGAAGTTGAAGGGACTGAAAAGGACAAAAAGGTCATTGTTACTGCAATGAAATGTTCATGTACCTCACAGAGTTATTGTGACGATCAAATGACCTAATAATATAAAGATTTGAAAAGTATATTGATGCACCAGTGACAAACCCTACAAGGGTGTCAAGAAATTTAGGAAGACAAATTTTAGAAAAAGAAGAAAACCAAAACAATAAAATTGTCACCTTTTGTAGACAGTTAAATATATACCTATTAAAATTATTAGAATATTAAATAATTAAAATCCCTAATCTTGGTAAAGACTGAGCACCAAGAAAAATAATGCTTATAAATACAAAGAAACAATTTAAAATTATCTCAGCAATGTAAAAATTATTTACATATACAACTACGTGCATTTGTACAACTAGAATTCAAGTGAAAATGGAAAATTACTTAAGAGGTAAAGACAGGGTTATTTTTCTCATATTTTTATTAGATGCAGTTTTGTACAATTAAAAAGGGAAATATATAAATAAAATAAAGAGAGAAAACTATAAGGATCATATACAGAACAGGTAATTCCACCTCTATTTTAAACTATCTTACAACATGGGAAGGAACATATTCCTTTTTGAAAAACCTAACATTCAGATCAACACTGAGAATCAACATGTTACTGTATTTTTCATTTAATCAAATGTTGATACAAGCAAAATAAGTTTCCTTTCCACTTCTATCTCCCACTTCCCAGTGATAAGTGGCCTTAAATCTGCCACTGGCTACTCAGAAACTCCATTAGAGATGCCCCCCAGCCTACAATATTCTATTTATCAGGGTTCTCTGAACCACCCCAAAATGGTATGAAAAATAAAGCATTTGTGTATGCCCATTTTTCAAGGGAGAAGGTTCGTGGCTTTTATCAGATTCTTGAAGGGCCTAGTATTCTAAAAGAAAATTTAGAAATAATATTACGAACTCTTCTTCCCCCTCATCTTAATTTTAATAACCAATACAATAAACTATGTCAATGGCTTAAATAATGTTATTTACTCGACTATTTCCAATGAGGGGGTCTTCTGAATTCCTCTTCTCAATCCCCAGTGCCACTTTCAGACTAAGACCTTTATACTTCTGCTCTTTATCATTTATAGCCCAGGTAAGCTTCATCTTTATTTACAACTTGCACAAGCACTGCTGCTACTCTCCACCACCGATTTGGAACCTATTTCTACCTTCATTATTTTAGAATATAGTTTTCTCTTCCTACACTCTAATTTCATCTCCCCAACATTAAGCAAATACTAAACTCATCATCAATCTCATTTTTTCTTTTCCTCTTCTTAGATGAACAAATACTATGAGAAGAGGCAGAACAATATAAATGTGTCCCCCACTAAAAACTTACGTGAATTTATTTATTTTATTTTTGAGAGACAGAGAGAGATAGTGCGAGTAGGGGAGGGTCAGAGAGAAAGAGGGAGATACAGAATCCAAAGCAGGCTCCAGCACAGAGCCCAATGCAGGACTCGAACCCACAAACCATGAGATCATGACCTGAGCCGAAGCCGGAAGCTTAACTGACTGAGCCACCCACGCGCCCCATCTCCCCAGATCTCTTAAAGAGATCTATGTTTGAGAGAGAGAGAGAGCAAGTGAATGAGGGAGGGGCAGAGAGAGGGAGGCAGAGAATCCAAAGCACACTCCAGGCTCTGAGCTGTCAGCACAGAGCCCAATGCAGGGCTCAAACCCACAAACCGTGAGATCATGACCTGAACCGAAGCCAGATGCTTAATGTACTGAGCCACCCAGGTGCCCCAAAACTTACGTTAGTTAATTTAAATGTAGCCTGTTGCTCCTAGAAAACTACTACAAGTAATAAAGTAAACTCACAAAGTAGAGATTCTATTATACAAAGTCCCCACAGATCAGAGTCAGAAAACTACAGAATTAGAAGAAACTTTAGAGATCAAGTAGTTGAACCTTTACAGAAACTGAAGTCCAAAGGGTTAAGTGATCTGTCCAAGATAAACAAGAGTAGAAATAGAGCTAAGGTAATCAGATGTCCTGGTGACAATATTCATTCCATTACACCAGGCTCTGTCCTTTGTACACCAGTTGTTTATCCTCTTTAATATTTATAAATCAAAATCCTTCAATTTATCTGTATTTTCTCCATTAAGATTTACTTACTACTACACTACTGCCTCAAGACCCCATAACAGTTTGCAATACCATTCCTTCCTGGCTTGTTGGGTGAGAATGATACAGGGAACAAGATTTGAAAGTCTTACTGAAATCAAGACAAACTATACTTCTAAGTAAGTACCTCTTATAAGAAGAACTGAATTGGTTTGGTATGTCCTGCTCTTCTCAAAACCACGTCACTGCTTCTTCATAACGTATATTTGTCTAATAATTGCAAATTACTATTTAATGATTGTTCAACTGTCTCCTGACACCAAAGACAAGACTACAATCCAACTCTTCTAACTGTTCATTTACTAATGTTCTTTCTGTCATATCACCCAAAGTTTAAAGTGAGTTGTGATGCTGAATGAGATAAATCTAAATCTGTTCTATCTTTAAGAAGGTATCTATTTAATTTATAATTAATGGTTATTTGCTCTGCCTCCTGGGTCTTTTAAAAAGTCTTTCTTCATTAAAAGAAAACATTTTTAAAAATTAAAAATGGGGTGCCTGGGTGGCTCAGTCTGGTTAAGCGTCCAACATCGGCTCAGGTCATGATCTCACAGTTTGTGGGTTTGAGCCCCGTGTCTGGCTCTGTGATGACAGCCAGCTCAGAGCCTGGAGCCTGTCTTCAGATTCTGTGTCTCCCTCTCTCTCTGACCCTCCCCTGCTCACGCTGTCCCTCCTTCTCTCTCTCTCAAAAATAAATAAGACATTAAAAAAAAAGAACAAATCTCCAAAGTTGACCTCAGAGCTTTCACTTGAAACGATCCCCAACATGACTGCTTCGGTCTGTGGAACAATTTCTGCCCAAATACCACCTCACGCCAGTCAGAGTGGCTAAAATGAACAAAGCAAGAGACTACAGATGTTGGAGAGGGTGTGGAGAGACGGGCACCCTCTTACACTGTTGGTGGCAATGTAAACTGGTGCAGCCACTCTGGAAAACAGTGTGGAGGTTCCTCAAAAAACTATCGATAGAACTCC
>NC_043717.1:54896602-54940631 GCF_006229205.1 Suricata suricatta
GAAAACCCTCTCACATGCATAAATGAAAGATTGCACACAAAGAACTCACATCTTTTCAAGCTTCAATAGTAAATATTCTGCTACTATGTATTAAATACTGCATGGTTTGCCCAAGCTAAGATGAAACCACATCATAAATCAATAAGCATTTTGCATTTTCTTTCATTATCTACTCAAAGTCATGCCTACTGCACCTCTACACATTTCATTAAATCCAATGATACAGCAAACACTCCCAAAATAAACTTAGATTGTATTGCAGTTTCACTTAACAGTATATAAAGTGCTGTGTTGTGACAGGTATCAACTATTCATTAGATACTGAGTCAATTTTTCTTAAGCACTACTAACTGCTTGCTTTTCTTGAAGCTAGATCATTCTGAAAGTTTCCTGTTAGACCTATGAGTGCAAACATATGGTATCTGTCCTTCTCTGCCTGACTTATTTCACTTAGCATGACACCCTCAAGGTCCATCCACTTTCCTACAAATGGCCGTATGTCATTCTTTCTCATTGCCATGTAGTACTCCATTGTGTATATATACCACATCTTCTTGATCCACTCATCAGGTGATGGGCATTTATCAAGAAAGTAAAAAGATAACCCATAGAATGAGAGAAAATACTTGCAAGTCATGTATCTGATTAAGGACTTGAATTTAGAATATATAAAGAGCCCTCCTATCTCAATAATAAAAAGACCAATAACCCAATTAAAAAATGGACAAAAGACCTGAATAGACATTCCTCAAAAAAAGATATGCAAATGGCCAATAAGCACATGGATAGATGCTCAGTGTCTTTAGTCATCAAGGAAATAAAAATCAAAACCATGATGAGATAACACTTCACACCTATTAGGATAGCTAGACTTAAAAAGTAAGATAACAACTACTGGCATTGGCAAGGATGTGGAGAGACTGGAACCCCCATGTACATACTTCATGGTATAGTCCCTTGAAAAACAGTCTAGCAGTTCCTAAAAGATAAACAGAGTGCTCATATAATCAAGCAATTCTACTCCAGGGAATACACCAAAGAGAAATGAAAATTTGTACACGGATGCTTATAGCAGCATTATTTATAACAGCCAAAAGATAGAAAAAGAAACTTGAATGCCCAGCAACCAATGAATGCATAAAGGCAATACTGCATAACCACACTGAATATTATTTGCCCATAAAAACAAATGAAGTACTGGGGCACCTGATGGCTTAGTCGGGTAAGTGTGTGACTTCAACTCAGGTCATGATCTCATGGTTCCTTAGTTCAAGCCCCGCATCAGATTGTGTATTGACAGCTTAGAACCTGGACTCTGCTTCCGATTCTGTGTCTCCCTCTCTCTGCCCCTCCCCTGCTTGTGCTCTTTCTCTCTTTAAGAATAAATAAATATTTTAAAAATACAAATGAAGTACTATATGCCATAACACAGATGTACCTTGAAAACATAATACTATTAAGTCAAAAAAGCCAGTCTCAAAACACAACATATTTTATGATTCCATTTATATGAAATGTCCAAAATGGACAAACTATAGAAACTGAACATAGATTAGTGGTTTCTTAGGGCTGGTAAGGGAGGGAAATGGGGGAGGAGGGTGATAGGGAAAAAGGTAGCAAGTTGTTTTTGAGGTAATAAGGATGTAAAATTAGCTATGGTGACAGTGGTATATATCATTACATATATTAAAACTCACTGAATGTCAGGGCACCTGGGTGGTTCAGTTGTTTGAACATCCAACTCTTGATCCACACTGAGCTTGGAGCCTGCTTAAGATTCTCTCTCTCTCCCTCTGCCCCTCTCCCCTACTTGCACTCTCTCTAAAATTTAAAAAAAAAATTAAATTAAATTAATCCTTGTTAATTATAAGTGTACTGATTGAGCTTAAAAAAATAAAAACCAGTAAATTGCACTTTAAATAGGCGAATTATATGGTATGTGGATAAATCTCAAAAAAGATGTTTTTTTAAAAAAGAAATGAAGAAAAGTATACGATCAGGGTCAGAATTAAAAAGTCGTTAAACTTAGATAAAAAGTGTTGTGGACTAACTATATGATACCTCATACCATATAAGTATTGATGAAAAAAATTCTATCACTCAAAATTCATGTCTTTTCTTTATTTTAGGGGGAGAGAGGGAGGGAGAGCACAAGTGGTGGAGAGGGGCAGAGGGAGCTCAGCACTGAGCCCAATGATGGGCTCGATCCCCCAATCCTCAGATCATGACCTGGGCTAAAATGAGTCGGATGCTCGACCGACTCAGGTACTCATCAGGTTCCCCTAAACTCATGTCTTTTTAATATTAACTAATGTAGTAGAGAGGCAACTGTATAATAAATCAATACAATTTAAATCTTAAATACTTACAATTTTAATAAAAAACCTTTATGTTTAAGGTGTTTCCCTCTATTAACAGTGCTCTAGAATAAGCACCTTTAAAATTCAACATTTATTGTATGCTTAATGCCCACAAGAGTCTTATTTACCTTTATATAAACACCTGATATAGAGAAGAAAATAAATGAATGAATGGCCTCAAAGGCTGTCATTTTTCTATACTATGATTTAGTTAACTCATCTTCAAAATTAGAAGGCTGGACATATCTTCTCTAAAGCAGCACTGTTGAACAAAACTTTCTGCAATGATGGAAACGTCCTATATCTATGTGTCTTTTTAGCCCTGGAATGTGGCTAATGCAACAAAGGAATTAAATTTTTTTAAATTTTTTTTAATGTTTTATTTATTTTTGATACAGAGAGAGACAGAGCATGAGAGGCGGAGGGGCAGAGAGAGAAGGAGACACAGAACTGGAAGCAGGCTCCAGGCTCTGAGCTAGCTGTCAGCACAGAGCCTGACGCGGGGCTCGAACCCACGAACGTGAGATCTGACCTGAGCCGAAGTCGGAGGCTTAACCGACTGAGCCACCCAGGCACCCCATGGAATTAAATTTTTAATTTAATTTAAATTTTAACGGCCACATGAAGCTGGTGACTACCATATTGCATAGATCCAGTGAATGAATAATCCTGTGTGAAAAACACATTTTACAATGCATCCCAGTAATCACATACAGGTGGCAATGTACATAATACACATAAAACAGTACATAAAACAATACTTCCCTTAATATGTCTAAAGCACTGATATTTTCTTTCTTATTCTTCTGAATTTCATATTAAAAAAACAGGGCTGATCCAACCTATTAACATGTTTCATAACATTGCACGAAGATTCCTTTCAGCTCTAAAATATTATGCTATTTACTAATGATTGTCCTAAAAGTAGAAAAGCCTTATAACCATTTCTTCATCTCACTGTTCAATCTACATTTTTTAAAATTATGACAAGAATTGCATGCCTTTAAGAAGTAGAAAACAAAAGTAACATCTTTTTCTTGTTTTTCACATTTTGGAAATGGTAACCAAAGGGAATGGTAGGATGTACAGAAGACAGTGGAATAAGAAAGTTGTGGGGACAGTGTTCATGAAAAGAGAGAAAGCTAATTATTTCCATCACTTCCCCTGAAACTCCCAGTAACTTCTCCATCCACCTCATGCTCCCAGCCAAAGTCCTACATATTTTATCTTAACTTCATTAGGCTTATTATTAGAGGACTACAGAACAAGAATGGTTGCCAAGAGATCATGTGTTACAAACTTTCAACTATAAAGTGTTGTAAAACCTTTAATAAAATGATCTGTATTTGCTTCTCTAGCCTGATCTGATGCTTCTGTCCTGAACTCCTCAGAAGCCTAAACTATATGCAGTTCTAAAAAAGGTCCATGCTCTCTTTCCTGTGGGCTTTTGCACACACTTCCATCTTTAGCTAATTTCTCTTAATTTTTAAGGTCTTGGCTTAGATATCAGTTATTCAAGGCAGTTTTCCCACCTCAAAATTAGACTTGATGCCCTTCAATTATACTCTTTCAGTACTCTATACCCTTCCCATCATTGCACAACTGTATTATAATTGCCTGTTTACTTACCTTTTTCCCTTACTAGATTTTAAATTCCTCAAGGAGAGGGCCCCTATTTTATTGTTCACTGCTATAAAGGTGTTCAATAATCACTGGATAAACGAATGGATATAATTTCCCCAGCATCCCACATGCCTACTGTAGTTCCCTATTCTCTCTCCTTAAAATGTTCTCCTCAGTTCTATCACCAGCATGAGATCCTCTTTATAATCTGGTCCTTAATTATCCCTATTTCCTCTAGATGCTCACTGCCCTTATTGTTTATACTATTCACTTGATATTTAATCTACCTACATTGTTTAGATATTCTTGTAATGCATGGATACACTCTCCTTACCTAAACTGATCAATCTTGAAGGCATTTATGTATGTTTCTCTTAGTGCCCTCAGTATGTAGCATAGCGCTATGTACATTGTAGACATTAATTATCTGTTCACATGGAATCAACATTTACGAAGGTGCTTCTCAAACAAAACTAACAATGCTTCAGCGATACTGATGAACAAGTAGTGGCAATTAAACTTTTTGTCAATATATAGAAAATAAAAAGATATATATATACCAAAGTACAAGTATTTTTTTGAAACTGCTAAGAGAGAATTCTGGATACAAATTAAGAGGCACTATAACAAAAATTACATTCATTAATTAAAGATAAGTAGCCTATGGCTTCCAGAGCGAGCTATGTACACAGAAGAACACTATTTCCAGATAAAAGGCCAATCGTGTTTACATACGAATTTAGGGCGGTCTGTGTTTTGGAGAGAAAGATAGGTACGGTTTTGGGCCTATCAAGAGGTAACTGTCAGCAGAGAATCAACTGGTGCCAACTCAATTAGCCTCCTATTTACAGGTGGTTCTGCTGTCATTTTACAATGTTCCCCAAATGCCACTTCCAAGTGAGTAAAATCCCAACCATGGCCATTATTAGTTCCAAATTCCATTACTAACTCTGGAAAAGTAGCCAGTTTTCCTTGCATTTAGAAAGGTAACCACCCTGGGAATCCCGTCTACCCCATCTCTTAAACTCCAAAGGTGGCGGGGGGGGGGGGGGGGCGCATGTAAATCCTGTAAGAATAACTAGTGCTCCAGATGCCCTTTGCCCAGAACCTTCCGTCCCATTCCCCTGTGCTGTACCACAAAAGTTTTCTTCACCCTTTCCTCCAAATACTAACCCTAATTTCCTTCACTTACTAACGTTCCGAGTTAGCCCTTTCTTCTCGGCGTTCTCTCTGACCCGAGGACGTGAGGGCAAACTTTTCCACAGGTCTCTTTGTCCTTCACCCTACACTTCCCTGTGAATGGCATCTCACCTGGGAAATTCGAGCAGCTCCCGAGGCGCCGAGCTGACGTGATCTCCGTTGAGGACCTGCACCACGGACAGAAACTAGAGGCCGGATCAGAATCGCAACGTGCCGACGCTTTTCAAAAGCAGTCGCTGCGGCTGCCCAGCGTGAAGTGTGTATCACTAGCAGCGCCATCTTGAGCGAGGAAAGAGGAACCTAGAGCAGAGGATTGTGGGACGCTGGCGGACTCCACTCTTCTACCTTAATCGTCTCTCCCCTCCCCCTCGTATTTTCAGGGCCCGAGACCGGAAATAGCTGCTCTCCGAAGAGTCAGATACTTGAGCTTAACCGCTGTATTTCTAGGGGCCTTTGAACACAACTCGGAATAGTAGAATAGTTTTACACAACTCGGAATAGTAGAATAACGTTTTTCTCTCTTTTCTTAGATATGCCACATAAAATACAGGATGCTCAATTAAATTTGAACTTGGGATAAACGAGTTTGTTTTTAGTATGTCTCAAATACCGCATCTGCTAAATCTGCCAACCTCTATCTTGTCCAGTCATTCCACTTCTCGGTTACAGCCTCCAACTCAGTGCAACGCTTTACTCCGCTTTCCCTCTGCGTATTTTTATCTTTACTCTCCTGGGCACTAACGCTTAGGGTAGATTAAACTACAGATACTAATTTCCCCAGGGTGGAGACTTAATGTACCTTGAGATTCTCTGGGTTTCGGGTTTATTTTTCGCGCAATTCTTGGGGCAGTTTTCCTTTGGTCTTTTGCTCTTGGGACACACACACACACACACACACACACACACACACACACACGCACCTTTACTCTGCTAATTTGCATTGCTTCCTAGCTTTTCCATTTGGTTTCTGCAGCATCCCTAATGATTGAAAAACAACTAGATTGGCTAACGGATGATAAAGTGAAAATGTATGGAGAAAAAGTCCATGTTTAAAGACAGGTTTATATTCTTTTTTCCTCACCATCTTCAAACAAAATGATATTGAAATAAATATGTCACAGTTTTCTGGAAAATTGCATTTTCAAGTGTCAGCGTTGCCTAAAACCCTGTAGACAGTGAAGCAGTTGCAATTTTATATTCATCACTGTGTTCTCAAAGTTTTTACACAAGACAGCTAAACAATTATGAACTCCTTATACAGAGGCACGATGAACTAACCAGAGAGTCTGATGAAGACAAAAGAAATGCATGGCCCGTGCAGTTACTTTGTTTCAAGATTCATGCTACACTCAGGTTTCCAGAGAAAAGGATGCTTGCAGAGTTATTTAAAGAATAAATTTTCCAACTGAAGAGGCTAAATGGAGTTCCATGTAAAAGAAATGGCATGTTTCAAAGTAAGAAGGTATAAGAAAACATGTCCATGTTCAAGATTCTAGGGATCATATAGCAGAGTAGTAGGAGTAGAGCTTGGATAAGCGGAAGCCTGATGGGGAAGGACCTCATATTTCATTCTAAGAAGTTAATGCTTGATACTATACCCAGTGGAGGGTTTTAATCAGAAGAGTAACATGATCAGATATGTATGTATATTATACCACTCTGGCTTAAATGGAAAGGTTGGACTGATGGGAGTTCAGATTGGAGTCAAGAAGTTAATGCAATAGTTAAGTTATAAAATAAAGGCCTGAACATGGCAGTAACAGTAGCAGTAGATCAATTCTGGAGATATTATGAGATAGCATTGACAGGACTTACTAATTGTATGTTTCTGGCTTATTATTGTCTTATTAACAGATTAGTAGTGGTCTCTTATTTTAATGCCTATGTCATCATCAGTAAGTATTTATTCAGCATAGAATCTGGGTCAGAGAGCCACACTCTACACTAGAGGAACTCTACACTCTTCCAGCGGTTTCTATTAAGGCTGAATATTGCCACTGAATCTTTCTACCCAGGTAAAGCATTGTCCAATAATGCTCTAATTTTTAAAAAAATATATAGGAATCTAGGGGCGCCTGGGTGGCTTAGTTGATTAAGCGTCCAACTTCAGCTCAGGTCATGATCTCCAGTTCATGGTTCGAGCCCCATATCAGGCTCTGTGCTGACCCCTTAGAGCCTGGAACCTGCTTCAGATTCTGTCTCCCTCTTTCTCTGCCCCTCCCCCACTCACACTCTGTCTCTCTGTCTCTTTAAAATAAATAAACATTAAAGCATTTTTAATATAGGAATCTATGTACCATATATTTTGTGAGAAATTGTTAGATATCATGTGACAAAATAATATTTTTATACTTTCAGAAACACACATTATTTTACTGGATCTTAATAATAGCTTTGGGGAGTATTCCTTGTTCCTAGTAGATAAAGACAACCAGGGCCCTGTGGTTTTAGAGTTAGAACTAGAACAGAGGTAGTCTAGCTGCTATTCCATTGCTTACACTAAAGATGTTGCCTATACTCAAAGACAAGATTTAATTAAAAGTCTCTAGAATCCATATACAATCAAAAGATTTTCAATTAGGTAAGACCTCAGAATTCTAAAACACCTGACCCTATAGATGATTTCTCAGGATTCTTGAGAAGTTTCATTAGAATCATCTAAAGGCATTATGGCATGGAAGAGTAGATATGCAGTCTTTGAATGGAGCCAACTTAATTTTTACTGAAGTAGTGTTTGCTCATTGTAAGTCATCTCTTCTGATTAAGAAATGTCAATCACAAGACAGGTGTGCCTGGGTGGCTCAGTCGGTTAAACATCCGACTTTGGCTCAGGTCATGATCTCATGGTTCCTGGGTTCGAGCCCCACATTGGGCTCTGAATCACATTGGAATATCCAAGTAGTTACTCTGTTATAAGCTAAAGTGGGTCAAACATGAGCCAAAAGAGTCAAAGAAAATTTCCAGTGCACCTAAAAGTAGAACATAAAGCATAGTGAGAGTTGTGCACTAGCAGAGAACTGCAGCAACAGACAGACCAACTTGGCCTGCAGCAACCTGACACATAAGTGTCTGAAATAATTAAAGAGGCATAGCACACAATAAAAGCCACTACATATAGCTGTAGTGTTGTGTAGTGTAGTGAGCTGTATAGATTCAGATCACATGATAGCACTTTATTTATGCAATAATTATATGTGTATAGTATTTTGCAATTTACAAAGTGCTTTTTAATACCTTGCCTTATTTCATCCTCACATCGACCCTGGAGAATAGATATTATTCATAAATATTCACATATTTATGAGGAAACAGGTTGTGGCTGGGCAGAGGTCACAGAGCTAATGGGATGAAGACCAAACCTAGGTTTTAGGGCTCAAATACAGTAATATTTCCACTTAATTACACCTGAAATGTGGAAGAAACACTAACTACTTTAGGAAGGCCACAGTGGCCTTTTCTGTTTCTAGAAAATGCCAGAACCTATTCCCACCTGAGTGCCTTTGCACTTACTTTTTCTCTACTTGGAATATCATTCATGGAGACTTTTTAATGACCCAAATGTCACTATTTAGAGAAGTTTTTCAAGCCTAACTTATCTAAAGAAGTTACTTACTGTCCCTGCAACTCTCTATCACATTGCCTTGTTTTAATTCCCTTAAAATCTTGCTACTCAAATGGTGGTCCATGGACCACCAGCATTGACATCACTTGGGAGCTTATAAGAAATGCAGAATCTCAAGCCCCACTCCTGACCTAATGATTTAGTATCTGCATTTCAATAAGAATTCCCTAGGTTATTCATATGCACGTTAAAATTTGAGAAGCACTTTTAGAGCACATATAACTCTCTGAAACTAACTTTTCTATTTTTTTAATTATTTTTTAAATGTTTATTTATTTTTGAGAGAGAGAGAGAGAAACAGAGCATGTGCAAGGGAAGGTCAGAGAGAGGGAGACCCAGAATCAGAAGCAGGCTCCAGGCTCTGAGCTGTCAGCACAAAGCGGGATGTGGCGCTCAAACTCACAGACTGAGAGATCATGACCTGAGCCAAAGTTGGACACTCAACCAACTGAACCACTCAGGTGCCCCAAACTTGTCTTTTTTTTTTTTTAACAAAAAGAAATATTTCATCATTACTAAAAATGAGAAAGAAAAGACAATGGACACCCATGTACCTGCAACCCAGCTTAGTCATACCATAACATTTTATTATATTTGCTTTAGATCTTATAAATAATAATTTAGCAAAGACTCCTGTGTTACCTCTCTCTAATCTTAGACTCTATGTCCTTGTAGATGTATTCCTGTTTTTTTCTTTTTGTTTTGGTGGAGTTTAGAAAGAAGAGGGGACAAATAAACTTAATCCACTGCAATATTCCAAATGTCCTACATATTTTATGAGGTTAGTATAAACTTACCACTAAATTAGAGTGCCTGGGTGGCTCAGTCGGTTAAGCGTCCGACTTCAGCTCAAGTCATGATCTCATGGTTTGTGGGTTCGAGGCCTGCATCAGGTTCTGTGCTGATAGCTCAGAGCCTGGAACCTGCTTCAGTTTCTTTTTTTTTAAATAAAATAAACTTAACACCAAACATGGACCAGGATTATATAAGAAAATTACATGTCAATCTTACTTATGAACATAAATGAAAAACCAGAAAAATAAAATAGTGAATTCAATCCAGAATTGATGTATAAAAAAAACACCAAAAACAAGAAGGCTTTATCTCAGAAATGCAAAGATGGCTGAACATATATACATATACTAACACATATTCCTTAGCTGCTGGGAGTAATTTACCTATATGTCCGTTATATCAAGGTTGTTAATTGTCTGTATGATAGACAAATTTTTAAGAGAAAATATATAGAAGGCGCATATAATTCAGAAAATGTATTCAATAAAATTCAACACTCATTCAAGAGTTTAGGTTAGTTTAGTTTATACTGTTTATTCTTAATATTGTTTAAGTGTCTTTTCACATTTTTCTCAACATTGCACTAACCCTATTTTATTATTAATTTTATTCATTTTTATTATATGTAATATCAGTTCTATAAATTTTTACAAGTATTATACTTTCTTATTACATATTAACAGCATTGCTCAAATGTTTATTGTTTAAATTCCAGAGTTTGACTAGCACACATACGGTCAGGCATCTTTGCAGCTATCTCATATTTCCTAAGTCTAAAAAATCCTAATTATTTGTTAGAACTATTGCCCACTTTTTAATATTTGAAAATTATTTAATGTACTGTGTCAAAAGTATTATTACTTAATGGGCAACAGAGTTAATCCCTTTGATTGAAGTATTTTGTATTTGTGTGGCGCCTTGGTGGCTCAGTCAGTTAAGCATCAGACCTCCCTTTAGGTTATAATCTCACAGTTCGTGAGTTCAGGCCCTGCTTCGGGCTCTGTAATGACAGCTCAGAGCCTGGAGCCTGCTTCAGATTCTATGTCTCCCTCTCTCTCTGCCACTCCCTCACCTATTCTCTCTCTCTCTCTCTCTCTCTCTCTCTCTCTCTCTCTCTCTCTCTCTCTCTCCCTCTCTCAAAAATAAATGAAAATTAAAAAAAATTTTAAATAACTAGTTGTCAAAGTATATATTGGCAATACTTTTAAAGAATAAAATAAAATAAGGCCTTTACTATTATGGTATTACTGTCAATTTCCCCCCATTACATCTGTTAATATTTGCTTTCTGTATTTAGGTGCTCCTATATTGTGTGCATAAACATTTACAAATGTTGCATCTTTTTGTTAGATTGCTCTCTTTATCATTATGAATTGGTCTTCTGTTTCTCTTATTACAGACTTTGTTTTTTGTCTATTTTGCCTGATACAGGTATTGCTACTCTGGCTTTTTTTTTTTTGTCTGAAATATCTCTCTGCATCTCTTCACTTTCAGTCTCTGTGTATTTTTACTGAGTCTTTTGTAAGCAAATTTAGAAGGGCATTTTTTACGCATACAGTAACCCTATATATTTTGATTAGAACATTTAGTCCAATGGAGCTCCTTGGTGTTTCAGTCAGTTAGGTTAAAGCATCCGACTCTCAGTTGTGGCTCACAAATCATAAGTTCAAGCCCTACGTAGGACTCTGTGCTGATGGTATGGAGCCTGCTTTGGATTCTCTGTCTCCCTCTCTCTCTGCCCCTCCCATGCTTATGCTCTCTCTCTGTCTCTCTCTGTCTCTCAAAAATAAATAAACATTAAAAAAGTTAAAAAAAATTCAGAGTATATATTGGCAACACTTTAAAAAATAAAATAAAATAAAATATTTCATATGTGTTGAAACATTCTTTGAGATTAGTTTATTTTAGTTGTTTCATATGTAAAGCCTAAGTTCAATATAGGTTTATCAGGTCAAGTTTGTTCATTGTATTATTAAAACTTTTGAACTTAATAAATTTCATCTGCTTTATCTAACAATAATCAAAGGATTGGTTGACATTTTTCACTATGGCCAAACAATTTCCTTGTTTATTTCATGATTCTTTCAGATTTGCTTCTTTGGTTATTTTAAATAGCCATACCCAAACCCCAAGAAGGACCATGACCTTCACCCCCAGATGTTTTTCTTCAGCTTCTCCATGAACTATGAGTGGTTCCACCACAGAAACATTTCTCAAGGTTCGGGATATGTGCTTCACCATTGTGCCTCTTTTGCAATAAAATAATTGGGATTGTTGCTGAATGCTAAATAGTCCACTATTAAAGAGTTCCCCAAACCCACTTGGTTTTCTTTATGACTCTCGTATTTATTAGCTTCAAATTCAATTTGAGCTAAAGCCTCTTAGTATGTTTCTTGTGTTCACTCTGCCCCACACAATATATCACATATTTCAGTGGCTTTCTTTTAGAATTTAAGGAAAAAATGGCAAAAACTGGTCTTAGATATCCTGCAATGTCTGATAAGTCTTTTCCCCCTCCAGATCCAGGTAGGCCACTAGGTGTGGAGCCACAGTTTTTACTTCTGACTTTCTTGATCATCACTCATGTGTTTCCACTTCATTAAACTCTTCTTACAACCCTGTGCCTAGTTAATTCTAGGGCAATTTTAATTAAATGCTTTAAGGTTACATATTTATATAAGCTTTTCATTGGGTACAAAGTATTAGAGGCCCTATTTCTTAACGAAGATTTTCTTTTAGTTCCAATATAATTAAAGTACAGTGTCATATTTGTTCAAGTGTACAATATAGTGATTCAACACTTTCATACAAGACCATTCCTTAATCCCCATCCCCTATTTAACCCATTCTCCCACCCACATCCCCTCTGGTAACCACCAGTTTGCTCTCTATAGTTAAGAGTCTGTTTCTTTGTGTGTCTTTCTCATTTTTTTCCTTTGCTCATTTGTTTTGTTTCTTAAAATCCACATATAAGTGACATAATATGGTATTTGTCTTTCTCTGACTTCCTTTGCTTAGTATTATACACTCTAGCTCCATCCATGTTGTTGCAAATGGCAAGATTTCATTATGTTTATGGCTGAGTAATATTCAATTGAATATATATGCCACCTCTGTATCCATTCATCAGTCAATGGACATTTGGGCAGCATCCATAATTTGACTCTTGAAACTCTTAGTTAACTAAGAATAGAAATAATCTTCTCTAAACTGATAAAGGGTATCTCTCTCACCATAAAAAAAATCTATCAAATGTTTTACTTAATGATGACACGTTAGTAGTGTTCTCCTTAAAGATGAGAATATGTCAATGATGCCCACTTACCCAACTACAATTTAACATTGTATTGGATGAAAGTAATGGTCAATATAAGGAGATAAGAAATAAAAACAAAAAGAATAAGAAATGAAAGAGAAAAAAATATTAGTAATTTGTAGATTACATAATTTTCCAGATAAAAAAGATCTATATATAAACTTATAAAAACAATAAGTTATATAAGGTCATTAAGTAGAAGGTCAACTCAAATTAATTAGTACCTTGTAGAGGATATACTTTTTTTTTAACATGTCAAGATTTTCTACACTTTCACTACTTGTGTGCTTTGTTATAACAGTATTAAAATGTCCCATTATAAATGCGGATTTGTCTATCTCTTCTCGTAACTTGTTCAACTATTGTTTTATATATTAAGCTGATATTATGAGGTGCATACAGGTTCATGATTGTTATACTTTCTTGGTGGCTGATAAAAGATTAAATAATTTCCTTGTTATTTATATTAATTTTCACCATGAATTCTCTTTTATCTGATACTAATATCGCCATATCTTTGCCTAGTATATCTTTTCCTACCCCCTTATTGTTAACCTTTTTGTGTCATTCTGTTTCAAGTGTCTCTTATGGAAGCAACGTACACCTGTACTTTGTTTTGATATCCAATCTGACAGCCTCTTTTAATATATATCTATGATTTATTTATATTTGCATATTGATTATAAATATATTTGGGCTTGTTCCTATCATATTCTTTTGTATTTCATGTTTGCCATAATTTTTATTTACTTATTTTTCTTTTCTTTTCTGCCTTCAGGGAAATTGATTGAGCTTTGCCCCCTACTGGTTTGAAAGTTATGGATGTTATTTTCATTCTTTCAGTGATCACACTTAAAATTTTAAAGACACATATTACTATACATTTTTCTAATAGTCTAAAGTTAATATTTCTAGCCTTCTCCCCAAACTGACCAGAATCTTAGAACTCTCAACTTTCCCTCTCTATATTCCATGTTATAGTAGTTTAGATTTTCATTCTATAAACTTTCTCAAGTTAATTGTTATTATGATATTATTACAGACAATATTTACTTGAAATTTTCAGCAATATTTACTGATTTCTTTTGTTAATGTTTATTTGTTTTTGAGAGAGACAGACAGAGTGAGGGTGGGGGAGAGGCAGAGAGAGAAGGAGACACAGAATCCAAAACAGGCTCCAGACTCTGAGCTGTCAGCACAGCACATTTATTTTTTTCTAAGGAGTGAACTGGGTACTTTAACTCATTTCATCTAATTTTATACTCTGAGAAGCCCATATAGAGTAGATTCTAATAGAACCCTCACTTTTCAAATGAGAAAAAGGAAGTTTAGTCATTTCCCGAGGACACGGAGTTTCTAAGTGGTAAAAATGATATCCAAATCCAGAAGGTCTGACTCATGAATCTATGCTCCTCATTACTATACCATACAGTGTTTTAATTATACTTGTTGTTTTAAAATTTTTCTTGGAGCGCCTAGGTGGCTTAGTCAGTTATGCATCCTACTCTTCATTTCAGCTCAGGTCATGATCTCACAGTTCATGAGATCAAGCCCTTCATTGGGCTCTTCGCTGATAGCATAGAACCTACTTAAGATTCTCTCTCTCCTTCTCTCTCTGCTCCTCCCCTGCTTGCAAGTTCACTCTCTCTCAAAATAAGTAAACATTAAAAAAAATTTTTTCTTACTTCATGTAAAGTTTCAGTAGTTTTTTTTCTTCAAATTTTTTATTTAAATTCCAGTTAGCTAACATAGTACTATATTAGTTTCAGGTGTAGAATTTAGTGATTCATCACTTACATACAACACCCAGTGCTCATCAAAAATGCCCTCTTTAATTCTGATCACTTATTGAACCCATCCCCCCCCACCTCCCTTCAGTAAGCATCAGCTTGTTTTCTATGGTTAAGAGTATATTTCCTAAGTCTTAGTCTCAGCAATTGGACAACACAAAGGAATAAAAGGCATCCAAATAGGCCAGGAAAAAGTCAATCTTTCACTCTTTGCAGATGACATGATACTTTATATGGAAAGCCCAAATATTTCACCAGGAAACTGGTAGAACTGATCCATGAATTCATCAAAGTCACAGGACATAAAATAAATGCACAGAAATCAATTGCATTCCTGTACACCAATAGAGGAAGCAACAGAAAGAGGAATCAAGGAATTGATTCCATTTACAACTGCACAAAAAACCATGAAATACCTAGAAATAAAATTAACCAAAGAGCTAAAAAATCTGTATACTGAAAACTATGGAAACTTATGAAAGAAATTGAAGAAGTCACAAAAAAATGAAAAAATATTCCATGCTCCTGTATAGGAAGAACAAATATTGTTAAAATGTCAGTGCTACACAAAGCAATCTAATATTTAATGCAATCCTTTAATAACGATCCCTTTAATAACACCAGTATTCTTCACAGAGCTAGGACAAATAGTCTTAAATTTTGTATGGAACCACAAAAGACCCCTTTTGGGCAAAGCAATCTTGAAAAAGAAAACTAAAGATGGAGGCATCACAATCACGGACTTCAAGACATATTACAAAGCTGTAATCATCAAGATAGTATGGTACTGGCACAGAAACAGACACTCAGATCAATAGAACAGAATAGAGAGCACAGGAATGGATTCACAAACATATGGCCAATACATCTTTGACAAAGTAGAAAAGAATATTCAATGGAATAAAGACAGTCTGTTCAGCAAGTGGTGTAGGGAAAACTGGACAGCAACATACAGAAAATGAATTTAGACCATTTTCCTACATCATACCCCAAAATAAACTCAAAATGAATGAAAGACCTAAATTTAAGACAGGACGCCATCAAAATCCTCGAGGAAAAAGCAAGCAAAAACCTATTTTACATCAGCCGTAGTAACTCCTTATTCAACACATCTCCAAATGCAAGGGGAAGAAAAGCAAAAATGAATTATTGAGACCTCATCAAAATAAGAACTTCTACACAACAAAGGAAACAATCAGCAAACCTAAAAGGCAACCAATGGAATCAGAGAAGATATTTGCAAATGACATATGAGATAAAGGGCTGGTATCCAAAATTTATAAAGAACTTATCAAACTCAACACCCAGAAAACAAACAATCCAGTAAAGAAATGGGCAAAAGACATGAATAGACATTTCTCCAAAGAAGACATCCAGATGGCCAACCGACACATGAAAAAATGCTCAACATCATTCATTATCAGGGAAATACAAATCAAAACCACAATGTGATACTACCACACACCTGTTAGAATGGCTAACATTAACAACCCAGGCAACAAGAGAGATTCACAAGGATGTGGAGAAAGAGGATCTCTTCTGCAATGCTGTTAGGAATGCAAACTTGTGCAGGCACTCTGGAAAACAGTTTGGAATTTCCTTAAAAAAATTAAAACTAGAACTACTCTTGGACCTAGCAATTGCACTACTAGGTATCTACCCAAATGATACAGGTGTTCTGTTTTGAAGGGGCATATACACCCCAATGTTTATAGCAGCACTATTGCCAATAGCCAAACTATGGAGAGATCCCAGCTGTCCATCGACGGATGAATGGATAAAGAAGATGTAATATATATATATATATTTACACACACACACACACACACACACACACACACACACACACAGACTCTGTAATCAAAAAGAATGAAATCTTGAAACGAGGGGCAAGATGGCAGAGAAGTACGGAGCTTTGTAATTTTCATCTGCCCACATCTATCAAACTTAGAAGAACTGAAGCCACAATACTCTGATCTACAAGAGTAAGAGGAAAACACACAGAGTCCAAAAAGAAGACAGCCACATAGGTGCCTGAGGCTACCTCAAGAAACAAGCCAAAGTATGCATGGTGGAGAGTCCCAAATATCACTGAGTAAAGAAATAAAATAACCAAAGGCACAACAAGAGAAACCGAGAGACACTAATAAAAAAAACACTTCCTTAACGGGCAGGCCCTGGACAGTCAATGAGCCTCCTTTAACAGAGCAATACTAATAGGTGCAGAGTGCATAATGAGCATTTAAAACTGACAAGAGACAGAAAGCTAACCAAAATGATGAAACGGAAGAACTCTTCTCTAAAGAAATTCCAAGAAGTCACAGCCACAGAACAGCTCAAAACAGATAGAAGCAACATAAAGGAGCAAGGATTTAGAATAATTGCCATAAAATTAATCACCAGGCTTGAAAAAAGCATAGAAGTCATTGGATAAGCTATTGATACAAAGACTAGGGACCTTCAAAATAGCTGTGATGAGTTAAAAGCTGCTATAAATGAAGTGCATAATAAAAAGAAGAGGGCCACTACACGGATTGAAAAGGAGAGAGGAGAATAGGTGACTTAGAAGACACAGTTATAGCAAAAGAGGAGGCAAAGGAAAAGAGAGAGAAACTGATTCAGGAGCACAAAAGGAGAATTTGAGACCTGAGTGATATAATCAAATGGAACAATATCCGTATCATTGGAGTTCCTGAAGAAGAACAATGAGATAAAGTTCCTGAAGGGGTGCTTGATCAAATTATAACCAAGAACTTCCCAAATCTGGGGAAGGAAATAGATATTGAAATCCTAGATGCACAGAGAACTCGCCTCAGATGTAATGTAAATTGACCTTCAGCATGACATATCATAGTGAAACTGACAAAATATAAAGATAAAGAGAGAATTCTGAAAGCAGCTAGGGATAAAAGGGCCCTAATATACAAAAGGAAACCTATCAGAATGGTTAAGACCTATATATGGAAGCTTGGCAGGCCAGAAAGGAATGGCAGGAAATCTTCAATGTGATGAAGAGGAAAAAACACGCAGCCAAGAATCCTTTATCCAGCAAGCCTGTCATTCAAAATAGGAGGAGAGATAAAGGTTTTCCCAAATAAACAAAAATTGAGAGAATTCATCGGCACCAAACCAGCCCTACAAGAAATCCTAAGAGGGACTCTATGAGGGAAATGTGGCAAGGAATACAAGGTACCAGAGACAACACTACAAGCATGAACCCTACAGAGAACACAATGAATCTAAACCCATATTTTTCAATAATAACACTGAATGTAAATGGACAGAATGCTTTGATCAAATGACACAGGGTAGCAGAATGGATAAAAAAACAAAATCCATCTATGTGCTGTCTACAAGAGACTTATTTTAGAACGGAAAACACCCTCAGATTGAAAGTAAGGGGATGGAGAAATATCTATCATACAACTGCAAGTCAAAAGAAGCTGGAGTAGCCATACTTATATCAAACAAACTGGACTTTAAAGTAAAGGCAGTAACAAGAGATGAAGAAGGACTTTATATAATAATTACAGGGTCTCTCCATCAGGAAGAACTAACAATTATACCCATCTATGCTCCGAATTTGGGAACACCCAAATACATAATACAGTTAATCATAAACAAAAACAATCGTATTGATAAGAATGTACTAATTGTAGGGGATTTTAATACTCCATTTACAGCAATGGATAGATCAACCAGACAGAAAGTCACTAAAGAAACAATGGACCGGAATGACACACTGGAACAGATGGATTTGACAGATATATTTAGAAGTCTCCATCCTGAGGCTACGGAATTCACTTTCTTCTCAACTGCACATGGCACATTCTCCAAGAGAGATCACATACTGGGTCATAAAGCAGCCCTCTATAAATATAAACGAATTGAGATCATATGATGCACACTTTCAGATCACAATGCTATGAAACTTGAAATCAATCACAATAAAAAGTCTGGAAATCCTCCAAAAACATGGAGGTTTAAAACCACCCTACTAAAGAATGATTGGGCCAATCAGGCAATTAGAGAAGAAACATAAAAATATATGGCAACAAGAAGATGTGGTATATATTCACGATGGAGTACTACATGGCAATGAGAGGGAATGACATATGGCCCTTTGTAGGAAAGTGGATGGACCTTGAGGGTGTCATGCTGAGTGAAGTAAGCCAGGCAGAGAAGGACAGAAACCATATGTTTGCCCTCATAGGTCTAGCAGGAAAACAAGAGAGACCTCATGGAGAACCAAGGGGAGCGGAGGAGGGAGAGAGAGTTGGGAAGAGAGAGGGATGCAGAACTTGAGAGACTATTGAATGCTGAGAATGAACTGAGGGTTGAGGGGGAAGGGGGAGGGGGGAAAAGAGTGGGTGGTGATGGTGGAGGGCACTTAAGGGGAAGAGCACTGGGTGTTGTATGGAAAACAATTTGACAATAAAATATTATGGAAAAAATATATATGGCAACAAATGAAAACGAAAATACAACAACCCAAACTCTCTGGGATGCGGCAAACACAGTCTTAAGAAGAAAGTAAATTGCAATCCAGGCACTGTGTGTGTGTGTGTGTGTGTGTGTGTGTGTGTGTGTGTCTGTGTGTGGTCACATTTTTAAAAATCCATTTATCAATCAACAACCATAGACTGTTTCCATATCATGGCTACTATGAATAATGCTGCAACGAACTTGGGAGGGTTATCTATTTCGGATCCTGATTTTAATTCTTTAAAAATATTTTTAATGTTTTATTTTTGACAGAGAGACACACACAGAGTGCAGAGGGGGGAGGGTCAGAGAGAGGGAGACACAGAATCAGAAACAGGTTCCAGGCTCGTAGCTGTCAGCACAGAGCCCGACACGTGGGTCGAACCCACGAACTGTGAGATCATAACCTGAGCTGAAGTTGGTGGCTTAGCTGACTGAGCCTCCCAGGCGCCCCATAATTCTTTTAAATATATACACAGGAGTGGGGTAGCTGAATCATATCGTAGTTCTATTTTGAATTTATTCAGGAACGTCCATTCTGTTTTTCTCTTTTAATTTTTTAATGTTTTTTTAAATTTATTTTTGAGAGACAGAGACAGCGTGAGCAGGGGAAGAAGGTCAGAGAGAGAGGGAGATGCAGAATCTGAAGCAGGCTCTAGGCTCTGAGCTAGCTGTCAGCACAGAGCCCAACGTGGGGCTCGAACCCACAGACCGTGAGATCATGACCTGAGCTGAAGCCAGACGCTCAACCAACTGAGCCACCCAGAGCCCCCATACTGTTTTTCTTAGCAGCTGCAGCATTGTTCATTCCCACCTACAGTGTGCAACAGTTCCACTTTCTTCACATCCTCAGCAACACTTGTCATTTTAAAATTTATAATAGCCATACTGGCAGGTGAGATAAGGTGTCTTCTTGTGGTTTTAATTTGTAGTTCCTGATGATTAGTGCTAATGAGCACTTTTTCATATATCTGTTGAACATTTCTAGTCATTTTTGGAGAAATGTCTACTCAAGTTCGTGGCCTATTTTTAACTTTCCTTTTACCCCCATTTAAAAAATATAATGTTAAATCGAATTAGATGTTGTTGTTGTTATTGAGTTGCATGAATTCCTTATATATTTTGTAGATTGAAGCCTTATCAGATATATGATTTGTAAGTGTTTTCTCCCATTTCATACATTGTCTTCACTTTGTTGATTGTTCCTTTTGTTGTGCTGAAGATTTTTAATTTGAGGTAGTCTGACTCATTTGTTTTTGCTTTTGTTCCTGTACTTCTGATGTCATGTCCATGAAATAACTGTCAAAACCTATGTCATGAAGATTTTCCCGTGTTTTCTTCTAAGAGTTTTATAGTTTCAGGTCTGACATTTAAACTTTTAATCCAGTTTGAGTTGACTTTTGTGTATGATGTAAGATAAGTTGCCAATTTCATTCTGCTACATGTGGATATCTAGTTTTCCCAACACCATTTTTTGAAGAGACTATCCTTTCCCATTGTGTCCTCTTTGCATCCTTGTCAAATATTTGCTGACATAGAAGTGTGGGTTTATTTCTGTGCTCTCTATTCTGTTCCAGTGGACTATATGTTTGTCTTTATGCCAGTACCATGGTCTTTGGAATACTGCAGCTTCATAATATATTTTGCAGCATTTTGAGTGTTTTGTTTTGTTTTTTAAAAAAACCTTAGTTTAAAAAAAAATTCCAGTTAACATATAGCATTAGAGTTTCAGGTGTACATTTTAGTGATTCAGCACTTATATAAAACATCTAGTGCTCATCACAAGTGTACTCCTTAATCCACATTACCTGTTAAACCCAACCCCCACCACTCATCTCCCCTCTGGTAACCATCAGTTTTTTCTCTATAGTTAAAAGTCTGTTTCATAGTTAACCTTTCTCTTTTTCACCCCATGATCATTTCTTTTGTTTCTTAAATTCTACATATTAGCAAAGTCATGTGTTATTTCTCTTTCTCTGACTTATTTTGCTTAGCATAATACTCTCTAGCTTCATCCACATCATTGCAAATGACAAGATTTCATTCTTTTTTGTGGCTGAGTAATATTCCATATATATATATATATATATATATATATATATATATATATATATATCACTTCTTTATCCATTAATCAGCTGATGGACATTTGTGCTCTTTCCACTATTTGGCTATTGTTGATAATGCTACTATAAACATTGACTGCATGTATTCCTTTGGTTAGTGTTTTTGTATCCTATGGATAAATACCCAGCAGTACAATTGCTAGATCTTAGGGTAGTTCTATTTTTAACTTTTTGTGTAACCTCCATACTGTTTCCCATAGTGGTGGCACCAGTTTGCATTCTGACCAGCAGTGCAAGAGTGTTCCTCTTTCTCCATATCCTTGCCAACACCTATTGTTTCTTGTGTTTTATATTTTAGTCATTTTGACTGATGTAAGATGATTTTCTCATTGTAGTTTTGATTTGTATTTGATAAGTGATGTTGAGCATCTTTTCATGTGTCTTCTGGCCATCAGTATGTCCTTTGGAAAGTTGTCTATTCATGATTTCTGCCCACCACTTAACTAGATTTTTTGATTTTTTGGATATTGAGTTTTATAAATTCTTTGTATATTTTGGATACTAATACTTTATCAAATATGTCGTTTGTAAATATCTTCTCCCACTTCATAGGTTGCCTTTTAGTTTTGTTGACTGTTTCCTTCTTTGTGCATAACTGTTTTAATTTGGTGAAGTCCCAATATCTTTGACAAACCAGGAAAGAATGTCCAATGGAAAAAATAAAGTCTCTTCAGCAAATGGTGTTGGGAAACTGGACAGAAATATACAAAAGAATGAAAATTGGACCACTTTCTTACACCACACACAAAAATAAATTCAAAATCAATTAAAGAGCTAAATGTGAGACAGGTTAAAATCCTAGAGGAGATCACAGGCAGTAACCTCTTTGACAATGGCTGTAGCAACTTCTTACTCGTATATCTCCTGAGGCAAGGGAAACAAAACCAAAAATAAGCTTTTGGAGCTTCATCAAAATAAAAAGCTTCTACACAGTAAAGTTTCATAATATATTCTGAAATCAGAGAATACGATGCCTCTAGCTTTTCTACTTTGGGATTGGTTTGGCTCTTCATGGTCTTTTGTGGTCCCATATAAATTATGGAACTAGTTCTTGTATTTCTCCAAAAATATTCTTTGCAATTTTGACAGAGATGCATTGAATTTTATTTATGTATTTATTTATTTTTGAGAGAGAGAGGGTGCAAGTGAGCTAGGGGAGAGAGAGAGAGAGGAAGAGAGAGAGAGAGAGAAGCAGAGTTCACCCAAAGTGGGGCTTGTGCAAACCCAAAGTGGGGCTCAAGTTTACCTGAAGCAGAGCTCATGCTCATCTGAAGTGGGACTCGAGCTCACCCAAAGCAGGGATCAAGGTCACTCGATGTGTGACTCAGGATCTGTGAAATCATAACCTGAGTCAAAATCAGATGCTTAACAAACTGAGCCAATGAATCAAATTTTTTAGATTGCTCTAGAAAGTACAGACATTTTATCAATGTTGTCTTGCAATCCACGAATGCGGGACAGTGTTTCCATTTTCTGTGTCTTATTTAATTTCTTTCATTAATGCTCTATAGTTTTCAGTATATAAATCTTTATTCTCCTTGGTTAAATTTATTCCCAAGTCATTTTAGTTCTATTATAAAAGGGATTATCTTCCTAATTTCTTTTTCAGATAGTTTATTGCCAGTTTTTTATATGTTGATTTGTATCCTGCAACTTAATTCATATATTCTAATCTTTTAATGGAATATTTGTTTTTTTTTTTTTAAATATACAAGACCAGGCTGTTTGCAAACTGTTATAATTTTAATTCTTCCTTTGTAAATTGGATTTATTTATTTATTTACGTATTTATTTATGCCTAATTGCTCTGACTGGGACTTTCAGTACTATGTCAAATAGAAGGAGTGAGATGTAGAGGATTTTTTTAAACTTAATAAAACATAATCTCTTTTTAATGAGGCATACCCAACAGTGTTCTTTCACAGAATTGAGTATATAACACTTATATTTTACTTCCAAACATGTGTTTTGAAACATTATTAACTTCTTTATACTAGGTTCTACATGAATGATACCTTCTGCACCGTGTTTTTCTTTTTAAGAGTTGAGTGTAAAGCACTTATTTCTTTGGTTTCCACAATGTTTTCATACATAACTAACTTGGTGAAACATAACCTCTTTTGTCTTTTTTAAATTTATAATAGTTTATTGTCAAATTGTTTCCATATAACACCCAGTGCCTCTCCTCACAAGTGCCCCCCTCCTTGACCATCACCTCCTTCCCCCCTCCCCCTCCTTCTTCACCCCTTGGTTCCTTTTCAGTATTCAATAGTCTCTCATGATTTGTGTCCCTCTCTCTCCCCAGCTCTCTTTCCCCCTTGGACCTAAATTTTCTTCATCCTGCAAACACAGGTATTGAGGTCAGATAACTTGGAACACCCAGGAAATAGATCTGCAGAGGGATCTCCACAGTTGGAGGGAGACAGCTTGGCAGGATTGAGGTGCATTTATGTGAGTTGGGGGCGATAAAATGGAGGAGTATGGAGGAGAGGAAACATGTTCTGTGGAGAGACAACAAGGAGAGAAAGAGAGAGAAGATGTGAAAGTGCAACACTGAGTTAGCACAAGAAGAAAACCTCTTGGACCACGGGCTGGGGAGCAAGAGCTACTGAGCATCCCAGTATTTACATTGTTGTTGTTGTTGCTGTTGTTGTTTCGGGGTTTTTTTGCAAATAGCCTTTGGATGCAAAACTCTGATGTTTTGGAAATGTGCAACTTTCCCTGGAGTGAGCCTTGATGCACACTCCTGTGGAGGAGGGAGCTGGCCTTGGAATGCATAGTGTGGTGTAGTGATCTCTGGGGTACACTGGGAGAGAAGAGTCCACTTTCGGGAGAACTTTGGGAAGAGGGTTTATTGCCTCCCCAAGGAAGAAAGGCCTTGCAGGTGCCAGCCAAAGGTGTCTCATAAGCAGGAAGGAGAGGCTCTACTCCTGAGGAAGGGAGAGCATCCACGCCATGCAGAGTCCTTTAAGACTTTGGGTTTGGGGGGCATGTGGGTAGCTCAGTTTGTTAAGCATCTGCCTTTGGTTCAGGTCATGATCCCATGGTTCGAAGTTTTAAGCCCCACATAGGACTCTCTGCTATCAGCGCAGAGCCTGCTTCAGATCCTCTGTCCCTCCTCTCTTTCTGCCCCTCCCCCTTTCACGTGCACTCTCTCTCTCTCAAAAACAAAGAAGAAACCTTTTTTTTTTTTTTTTTTTAAAAACCTGGTTTTTAATCCTAGTCATGCACCAAGGAGAAAGTGCAGGAGATATGTGGTGCAGGGCAGGCTGACTGCCCTCATTATTCTATGAGGCTGCCTGAACAGTGTGGATTGAGATCTCCAGTTCTGGGGAGGAGATGGGGATGACACGATTTCCCCCCACAAACCAACACAAGGGGACTTCAGAGAGCAGCACAGTGGTCCCCAGGGGAAGTGGGAAACACTTAATACTGAACACTGCCCCTCTGTTCCTGGGAACTGCTTATTTACCGGAGCCAGACTGACTGACGCCAATGCAGCTGGCCTCTCCTCCAGACCAGTGTAGCCACCAGCCTCAGGCACCAACAGACAACTCATTTTTCTTCTTCCTCTTCTTTTTTTTCTTTTGGAATCTGGCTCATAGTTTCTGATTTGATTTTTATGATATATATATGTATATATATATTTCATTATATATTTTTCCTTCTTTTCTCTTTTTTTCTCCCTGTTTTCTTTTTCTTTCATTTCACTTTCCTTGGAATCAGCCTTATAGTTTTTTTATTATCTGTCTGGTTTTCTTTTCTCTCTTTTCCTTTTTCTTTTTATAGGATAAGGCTTCCCTCCTCCCTCTCTTATTTTTACAACTTATTTTGCACAACTAGTTAAAGATCTAACCACTCCACCACTGCAAGGAAGGAGGAGCACTGCAGAGGACTGAGCAGTGGGATAGAGCAGCCAAAATTCAACAGCACAGTACATGGAACATACACCAGAAACACTTCCTGAAGTGCCAGGCTGTGGACAGTGCAGGTCACCTTTTTAATACAATAGTACTCTCAAGTGCAGGAGAGATAACTCTCTTTTAAAAGACACAAGATAAAAACTTAGCCAACATGACAAGATGGAGGAATTCTCTCCAAAAATAAGGTCAAGAAGAAATCGTAGCCAGGGACTTGCTCAAAGCAGATATAAATAATATATCTGAACAAAAATTTAGAACTACAGTCATAAGACTACCAGCTGGGCTGGAAAAAAAAAGGCACCAATTGAAAACTTTCTGCAGAGATCAAAAACCTAAGAACTAGTCAAGATGAATTAAAAATGTTATAGCTGAGATGCAAGACAAATTAGATACAGTGACAGTAAGGATTGAAAAAGCAGAGGAAGAATAGATGAAATAGTACACAAAATTATGAAAATAATTTAGTGGGAAAAAAGAGGGAAAGGAAATTACTAGATCATGAGAGAAGAGTTAGAGAACTAAGTGATTCTATAAAATGAAACAATATCTGTATAATAGGAGTCCCAGAAGAAGGGGAGCGAGAAAAAGGGGGCAGAAGTTTTATTTGAACAAATTATAGCTGAGAACTTCCCTAATGTGGGGGATAAACAGGCATCCAAGTCTAAGAGGCACAGACAACTCTCTCCAAAATCAACTAAAAACACACGTCAACACTAAAACACAGCATAGCAAAACTTGTAAAATGCAAAGATAAACAGAGAATTCTGAAAGCAGCTAGGGACAAAAGACCCTTAACTACAAGGGTATCCATATAAGGTTAGTAGCAGACCTGTCCACTGATACTTAGGAGGCAAGAAGAGTGACAGAAAATATTCAATGTACTGAATAGAAAAAATGTGCAGCCAAGAATTCTTTATCCAGCAAGCCTGTCATTTAGAATAGAAGGAGAGATAAAGACTTTCCCAGACAAACAAAAAATAAAGGAGATTGTGACCACTAAACAAGCCATCAAGAAATTCTAAGGGGGACTCTCTGAATGGAAAGCACAAAGACTGCAAAGTACCAGAGACATCACCACAAACACAAAACCTATAGCTAACACAATGGCTCTAAATCCTCATCTTTCAATAATCACTGAATGTAAACGGATTAAATGCCCCAATAAAAAGACATAGTGTATCAGAATGGATTAAAAAAAACCCAAGATCCATCTATATGGTGCCTACAAGAGATTCATTTTAGATCTGAGAACACCTTCAGATTGAAAGTGAGGGGATGGAGAATCATCTGTCATGCTAATGGATGTCAAAAGTAAGACGGAGTAGCCATACTTATATCAGTCAAACCAGATTCTAAAACAAAGACTGTAACAAGAGATGAAGAAGGGAATTATATCATAATTAAGGGGTCTATCCACCTAGAAGATCTAAAAATTGGAAATATTTATGCCCCCAACATGACAGAACTCAAATATATAAATTAATTAATTACAAACATAAACAAACCCATTGACAATAACACCATTATTGTGGGATACTTTAATATTCCACTTACAGCAGTGGACAGATCACCTAAGCAGAAAATGAAAGAAAACAATGGCTCTGAATGACACACTGAACCTGATGGACTTTAAAGATATATTCAGAACATTTCATCCTAAAGCAGCATAATAAATGTTCTTCTCGACTGTACATGGAACATTCTTCAGAATAGATTTTATTTTGTGTCACAGATCAGCGCTGGGCAGGTACAACCATGCGTATTTTCAGATCACAATGCTATGAAACTTGAAAGTCAACCACAAAAAATTTTTTTGGAAAGCCCTCAAATACATAGAGGTTAAAGAACATCCTACTAAAAAATGAATGGGATAACCAGGAAATTAAAGAAGAAATAAAAAAATACATAGAAGCAAAAAAAATGAAAACACTACAGTCCAAAAACCTTTTGGATGAAATAAAGGTAGTCCTAAGAGGAAAATACATTGCAATTCAGGCCTATCTTGAGAAGCAAGAAAGGCCCCAAATACACGACTTAGCCTTATACCTAAAGGAGCAGCGAATAAAGCCCAAAGCCAGTAGAAGAAGGGAAATAATAAAGATTAAAGCAGCAATAAATGATATAGAATCCAAAACACACACACACACACACACACACACACTACAAAACAGTAGAATGGATCAATGAAACAAAGAGATGGTTTCTTGAGAGAATAAACAAAATTGATAAACTGCTAGCCAGACTTCTCAAAAAGAAAAGAAAGAGGACCCAAATAGATAAAAATCATGAATGAAAGAGGGGAGATCACAACCAACACCACATAAATACAAACAATTAGAAGAGAATACTATGAAAAACTATATGCCAACAAACCAGACAATCTGGAAGAAGTAGACAAATTCATCGACGGTCACACATTACCAAACCTCAAATGGAGGAAAAAAATAGGAAATTTGAACTGGCCCATAAGCAGCAAAGAAATGGAATCAGTTACCAAAAATCTCCCAACAAATAAGAATTTGGGCCAGATTGCTTCCCAGGGGAATTCTACCAGACATTTAAAGACGAGTTAATACCTATTCTCCTCAAACTATTCCAGAAAATAGAAATGGAAGGAAAGCTTCCAAACTCATCTTATGAAGCCAGCATTACACTGATTCCAAAATCAAAGATTAGGCTAAAAAGAATTATAGGCTAATATCCATGATGAACCTGGATGCAACAATTCTTAACAAGATACTAGCAAATCAAATTGAGGAGTACATTGAAAGAATCATTCACCTTGAACAATCAGAATTTACTCATGGGCTAGAGGGCTAGTTCAATATTTGTAAATCAATCAATATGATATATCACATTAATAAAAGAAAGGATAAGAATGATATGAACCTTTCAATAGATGCATGAAAAGCATTTTGACAAAATACAGAATGTTTCTTGATAAAAACCCTCAAGAATAGGGATAGAAGGAACATTCCTTAACATCATAAAAGCCACGTATGAAAGGCCCACAGCTAATATCATCCTCAATGGGGAAAAACTGAGAACTCTATCCCTAAGATTAGGAACATGACAGGCTTGTCCACTCTCACTACTATGTTGTTCAACTTAGTACTGGAAGTCATAGCTTCAGCAAGCAGACAACAAAAAGAAATAAAAGTCATCCAAATTAGCGAGGAAGAAGTCAAACTTTCACTCTTCACAGATGACATTATATTCTACATGGAAAACCTGAAAAATCCACCAAAAAAAACCCTGCTAGAGCTGATAAATGAATTAAGCAAGGTTGCAGGACATAAAATCAATGTATAGAAATAGGTTGCATTTCTATATACCAACAATGAAGAAGCAGAAAGAGAAATCAAGGAATTGATTCCATTTACAATTGCACCAAAGACCATAAGATACCTAGGAATAAACCTAACCAAAGAGGTAAAAGATCTGTTTACTGAAAACTATAGAAAACTTATTAAAGAAATTGAAAAAGACACAGCACAGTGACAACACTAGATGCCTACACTTGTTACAACAAGCCTTGCCCTACTACACTCTGATGCTACTGTTTTTCTTGTGCACATGTGTCTGAAAACCAGCGAAGTGGGCAAAAAAATCCCTGATGCACCATGTCTACTGACCACAGAGTTCTGCAAAACTTCAGCTATAGTGGAAATAGCATCAGGTCTTATTTAACAAGGAGAACAGAACACACCTAATTAAAATTCGCCATACTCTGGCTAACGTCCAAACACTCCACACTGCAAGCAAGGAGAAACCCTGCACACAACTGAATGGAGGAATACAGTAAACAAAATACAGCAGCATATTGCATGCAGCACACACCTGAGACACTTCCTGAAGTGCCAGACACTGGATATTATAGGATCTCTTCTTTATAAAGCCATTACTCTCAGGAGCAGGAAGCATAGCAGGCTTTTCTAACACAGAAGACAGACACCTAGACAAAATGCAAGATGGAAGAATTCATCCAAGAAAAAGAACAGGAAAAGTTCATGGCCAACGATCTAATCGAAACAAATATAATATGCCTGATATGCTTGAGAAAAGCATAGGAGACACCAGGGATACACTTACTGCAGAGATAAAAGAGCTTAAAACCAATCAAGCTGGAATGAAAAAATGGAATAATCAAGATTGGAAACTGACTGGATATAATGACCACAGTAAGGAAGAAGCAGAGAAATGATAAGTGATACAGAAGATAGAATGCTGGAAAATAATGAAGCTGAATAAAGGAGGGAAAGAAAAATCATGGGTCACTATAGAGACCTAGGGAACTCATGAGTCCATGAAAGGTAATAACATTCTAATCATAGGAGTCCAGAAGAGGAAGAGAGAGAAAAGGAAGCAAAAGTTTTATTTGAGGAAATTGTAGCTGAAAACTTCACTAATCTGGGGAAGGAAATGGACAACCAAATCAAGGAGTCACAGACAACACCTATGAAAATTAACAAAAGCAGATCAACACCAACAGATATTGTAGTTAAATTTGCAAAATATAGAGATAAAGAAGAAATTCTAAAAGCTGCAAGACAAAAGAAGTCTTTTACATATTATGAAAGTCAAATGAGGTTAGTAGTGGATCTCTCCACAGGAATTTGGCAGGCCAGTATGAAGTGGTAGGATATAGTCAAACTGCTGAATGGGAAAAATATGCAGCCAAGAATATTATATCCAGTAAGCCTATCATTCAGAATAGGAGAGATAGTTTCCCAGACAAACAAACATTGAAGGAGTTCATGACCACTAAACCAGCCCTGGAAGAAATATTAAAGGGGATCTCTTGAGTGGAACAGAAAGATGAAAACCAACAAACACTAGAAAGTAACAAGGAAAATCTCCAGAAACAATGACAAGACAAATAATGAAATGGCACTAAATTCATATCTATCAAAGATTATGGTGAATGTAAATGGACTAAATTCCCTAATCAAAAAATATAGGGGGACATAATGGATACAAAAAACAAGACCCTTCTATATGCTGCCTATAAGAGACTCATTTTATTTTTTGAATTTTTTGAATTTAAAAATTTTTTATAGTTTATTGTCAAGTTGGTTTCCACAAAACACCCAGTGCTCATCCTCACAAGTACCCTCCCATGCCCATCACCCCCCTTCTCAATTCCCCCTCCCTCTAAGCCCACGGTTTGTTTTTAGTATTCAAGAGTAGGAGACTCATTTTAGACTTAAAGACACCTGCAGGTTGAAAGTGAGGAGATGGGGGCTCCTGGGTGGCTCAGTCGGTTAAGCCTCTGACTTCGGCTCAGGTCAGATCTCACATTCATGGGTTTGAGCCCCGCATCGGGCTCTGTGCTGACAGCTAGCTCAGAGCCTGGAGGCTGCTTCCAGTTCTGTGTCTCCCTCTCTCTCTGCCTGTCCCCCTCTCATGCTCTGTCTCTCTCTGTATCAAAAATAAATAAAAAACATTTAAAAAATTTAAAAAAAAAGTGAGGAGATAAAGAAATATTTACCATGCAAATGGATTTCAAAAGAAAGCTGAGGGGCGCCTGGGTGGCTCAGTCGGTTAAGTCCCTGGCTTCGGCTCAGGTCAGATCTCACGTTCGTGGGTTCGAGCCCCGCGTCAGGCTCTGTGCTGACAGCTAGCTCAGAGCCTGGAGCCTGCTTCCGGTTCTGTGTCTCCTTCTCTCTCTGCCCCTCCCCCTCTCATGCTCTGTCTCTCTCTGTGTCAAAAATAAATAAAACATTAAAAGAATTTAAAAAAAAAAGAAAGCTGAAGTAGCAATACTTATATCAGACAAATTAGATTGAAACCAAGGACTATACCAAGAGCTGAATAAGGGCACTATATCATAATAAAGAGGTCTATTCAACAAGAAGATCTAACAATTATAAATGTTTATGCCACCAACATGGAAGCATCCAAATATATAAAAAATTTATTAACAAACATTAAGGAACTCATGGATAATAATACAATAATTAGGGTATTATTATAGGTAGGGGCAGGGGATTTTAGCAACCCACTTATGTTAATGGACAGATCATCTAAGCCAAAATCCAACAAGGAAACAATGGCTTTGAATGACACACTGGAAAAGATTGACTTAATAGGTATATTCAAAATATTTCTTCCTAAAGCAGCAGAATACACCTTCTTTTCAAGTGCATATGGCACATTCTCCAGAACAGATCACATACTAGGTCACAAATCAGGCCTGAACAAGTACAAAAAGACTGAGACCATACCATACATCTTTTCGAATCACAACACTATGAAACTTGAAGTCAACCACAATAAAAACTTTGGAAAGACCATAAATACATCAAGGTTAAAGAACATTCTACTAAAGAATGAATGGATCAACCAGGAAATCAATGAGGAAATATAACAATACATAGAAAAATGAAAATGAAAACATGATAGTCCAAAACACTTGGGATTCAGCAAAAGCAGTCCAAGTGGGAGTTTATAGTGATTCAGGCCTACCTCAGAAGCAAGAATCATCTTTAAGTGCATAAAGAAGCTAGATAAAGAACAAAAAATGAAGCCTAAACCCACCAAAAGAAGGTAAATAATAAGGATGAGAGCAGAAATAAATGATTTAGAAAAAAAAAAAAAACCCAAGTAGACTTGCTCAATGAAAGCCGGAGCTGGTTCTTTGAAAATATTGGTAAAATTGATAACCCCCTAGCCAGACTTAGGAAATATAAAAGGAAATAGAAAAGAAAATATAAAAGAGCAACATAGAAGAGAAAATAAAATCACAAATGAGAGAGGAGAAAGAGCAACCAACACCACAGAAATACAAACAATTATAAGGGAATATTATGAAAAATTATATGCCAACACATTCGGCAACCTGGAAGAAATGGATGAATTCCTAGAAATATGTAAACTACCAAAACTGAAACAGGAAGAAATAGAAAATTTGAACAGACTGATAAGCAGCAAAGAAATAAAATTAGGAATCAAAACTCTCCCAATGAAAAAAAGTCCAGGTCCAGATGGCTTCAGAGGGGAATTTTACCAAACCTTTAAAGAAGAATGAATAAATATTCTTCTCAAACTTTCCAAAAAATAGAAATAGAAGGAAAACTTCCAAATTCATTTTATGAGGCTAGCATTACTCTGATTCCAAAACCAGGCAAAAATTCCACTAAAAAAGAGAACTTTAGTCAGTATCTCTAATAAACGTGAGTGCAAAAATTGTCAATAAAATACTAGCAGATTAAATCCAACTGTACATTAATGGAAACATTCCCCATGATAAGTGGGATTTGTTCTTAGGCCACAAAGGAGGTTCAATATTCACAATCAATATGATACACCACATTAATAAAAGAAAGGATAACAGCCATATGATCTTCTCAACAGGTGTATAAAAATACATTTGACAAAGTACAGCATCCATTCATGATGAAAATCCTCAACAAAGTAGGGATAGAGGGAACATAGCTCAACATCATAAAGGTCATATACAAAAAACCTACAGCTAATATCATCCTCAATGGAGAAGAACTGAGAGCTTTTCCTCTTTGGTCAGGAACAAGGCAGGGATGCCAACTCTCACCACTGTTATTTAACATAATACTGGAAGTCTGAGCCTCAGCAGTAATACAACAAAAAGAAATAAAAAGCATCCAAGTAAGCAAGGAAGAAGTCATACTTTCACCATTTGAAACGTAACATGATACTCTATGTAGAAAACGCAAAAAACTATCAAAAAGAAATGATAGAACTGATACATGAATTCATTAAAGTCACAGGATGCATAACCACAGGATGTACAGAAATCAGTTTCATTTTTACACCAGTAATGAAGCAGCAGAAAGAGAAATTAAGGAATCAATCCCATTTATAATTGCATCAGAAACCACAAGATACCTAGGAATAAACCTAACCAAAGAGGTTAAAGATCTTTACTCTGAAACACTGACAGAAGAAATCAAAGATGACACAAAGTAATGGAAAGACATTCCATGCTCATGGATTGGAAGAACAAATACTGTTGTTGTTGTTATAAATGTTTATTTGTTTATTTTGAGAGAGTGAGAGTGTGTGTGTGCACACATGAGAGGAGAAGGGACAGAGAGAGAGGGAGAGAGAGATGCCCAAGCAGGCTCCATGCTTTCATCACAGAACCCTACATGGGGCTTTATTTTATGAACCATGTGATCACGGCCTGAGCCAAAATCAAAATTCAGATGCTTAAGTGACTGAGCCATTCAGGTGCCCCAGAAGAATAAATACCATTAACATGTCTATACTACCAAAAGCAATCTACACACTGAATGCAATCCCTACCAAAATACCAGCAGCAATTTTAAGGAAGCTAGAACAAATAATCTGGAAATTTGTATGGAACCACAAAAGAGTGCGAATAGCCAAAACAATCTTGAAAAAAGAAAAGCAAAGGTGAGAGCAACAAAATTCCACACTTCAGGTTATTTTTTAAGCTGTTGTTATCCAAACAGTATGGTACTGTCATGAAACAGAAGCATACATCAATGGAACAGAATAGGAAACCCAGAAATGGACCACAACCATATGGTCAATCATCTTCAACAAAGGAAGAAAGAATATTCAACAGAAAAAGGCAGTGTCTTAAACAAATGATGTGGAGAAAACCAGAGAGCGACATGTAAAACAATAAAACTGGATCGCTTTATTACACCATACACAAATATAAAGTCAAATGGATGAAAGATCTAAATTTTGAGACAGGATACCATCAAAATCCTAAAGGAGAACATAGGCAGTAACCTCTCTGGCTTCAGCCATATCAACTTCTTACTAGAAACGTCTCCTGAAGAAGTGAAACAAAAGCAAAAATAAAGTATTGGGACTATATCAAGATAAAAAGCCTCTCTTCCCAGCAAAGGAAACAATCAACAAAACTAAAAGGCTGCCTTCAGAATGGCAGAAGATATTTGCAAATGACATAGCTGATAAAGGGTTATCAAACAAATTCAACCACAAGAACTTATAAAGGTCTTACCAAACTCAACACCTGAAAAACAAATAATTCAGTTAAAAATGGGCATAAGATATGAATAGGTATTTTCCAAAGAAGACATACAAATGGCTAATACACACATGAAAAGATGCTCAACCTCACTCATCATCAGGGAAATACAAATCAAAACCACAATAAGATACTACCTCACACCTATTAGAAGGGCTAAAATTAACAACTTAGGAAAGAAGAAATGTTGGTGAAAATGTGGAGAAAGTGGAACCCTCTTACATTGTTGGTGGGAATGCAAACTGGTACAGTCAGTCTGGAAAACAGTATCGAGGTTCCTCAGAAAGTTAAAAAGAGAACTGCCCTACAATGCAGCAATTATACCACTAGGTATTTACCCAAAGGTATACTGATTCGATGGGATACATCACATGGATGTTTATAGCAGCATTATCAACCATATTGATAAATTATGGGAAAAGCCCCAATATCCATATATTGATGAATGCATAAAGAAGCTATGATTTTTTATACAATGGAATATTACTTAGCCATAACAAAAGAATGAAATCTTAACATTTGCAATGAAGTGGATGGAGCTAAAGAGTATTATCCTAAGCAAAATCAGAGTAAGAGACATAACATATGATTTCACTCATATGTGGAATTTAAGAAACAAAACAGATGAACACAGGAACAAAAAAAGAGGCAAAGCATAAAAGAGACTCTTAACTATAGAGAACAAATAAAGTTCCTAGAGGGGAGCTGGACTGGAGGATGGGTTAAATGAATGATGGGTCGTAAGGAAGGCTGTTGTGTGATGAGAGTGGGGTGTTGTATTTAAGTGATGAATAACTGAATCCTACTCCTGAAACGAATACTACACTCTATCTTAACTAACTGGAATTTAAATAAAGTCTTGGATGGAAACAAATGAAGAGATAAAGACTTTCCAAACAAAAGCTGAGGAAGTTCATTACCACTAGGCTTGCCCTTTAAGAAATGCTGAAGGGAAGGAGGGATGCCTGAGTGGCTCAGTCCGTTGAGGCTCAGGTCATGATCTCAGATCATGAGTTTGAGCCCTGCATCAGGCTCACTGTTGTCAGCAGAGAGCCCACTTTCGATCCTGTCCCCGTCTTTCTCTTCCCCTCCCCCACTCGAGTTTTTTCCTTTCTCTCAAAATAAATAAAAACATTAAAAAAATTAATGCTGAAAGGAGTTCTTCACGTTGAAACAAAGGGACACTAAACAGCACCACAATAACCTAAGAAAATATGAAACTCATTGGAAAGGTATTTATATAGGAATATAAAAGAACACTGCATTACTATAATGGTGGTGGTGAGTAAATTAATTTAGATTCAAATATAAAAGTTAAATAAAAATTATTATATGGGTACCTGTCTTGCTCTGTTGGTACAGCATGTGACTCTTGATCTCAAGGTCATAAGGTCAAGTCCCATGTTGGGCATAGAGTTTATTTAAAAAAAGAGAAAATTACTACAAAGAACTATAACTAAAAAGTGTTTAAAGATACATAATAGGAATAAACATAAATTGTGACAAGAATAACTTAAAGCCAGAGAGGAGATGTTAAAGTGTAGTTTTTGTATGTGATTGAACTTGTTATCAACTTAAAATATACTGTTATAAAATATATAAGTCTCAAGGTAACTACAAGATAAGAATACCTTTAGAATTTACACAAACAGAAAAGAATCAAAGCATACAATACAAAAAGTCAACAAAACACAAAAGAAGTCACCTCAGTTATTAATATTTCATTTTAACAGGTTCTATTTTATACCTCTCTTAAATTTTTTTTAACATGTATTCATTTTTGAGAGTGAGAGAGACAGAGCATGAAACGGGGAGGGGCAGGGAGAGAGGGAGACAAAATCAGAAGCAGACTCCAGGCTCTGAGCTGTCAGCCCAGAGCCTGACATGGGCTTGAACTCATGAACTATGAGATCATGACTTGAGCTGAAGTTGGATGCTTAACTGACTGAGCCACCCAGATGCCCCTATTTTATACCCCTTATACAAAGTATTCTCTTTCTTAGAATAAGGTATAGTCTTTTATAAAAGATCTGCCTGTCCTGCCCCATACACCCTACCAGAAATGGTTTAAGATCTACAGGAGGAGGGGCACCTGGGTGGCTCAGTCGGTTAAGCTGCCAACTTTAGCTCAGGTCATGATCTCACAGTTGGTGGGTTTAAGCCCCACGTTGGGCTTTGTGCTGACAGCTCAGAGCCTGGAGCCTGCTTCGGATTCTGTGTCTCCATTTCTTTCTCTCTGACCCTCCCCCACTCACACTCTGTGTGTCTCTCTTTCCAAAATAAATAAACATTAAAACGAAAGATCTACAGGAGGGGCTTTTTTTGAGGAAATATTAAAACACTGATTAATGTAACATTAAGGAATGTAAAATCCCTTACATAAAGAGAGAAAAATTAAAACACCTGTAGTCCTTTTGCGTGTGTGTTTTAATATAGTTTATTGTAAAGTTGGTTTCCATATAACACCCAGTGCTCATCCCAACAGGTGCCCTCCTTCATGCCCATCACCCATTTCCCCCTCTCCCCCATCCCCCATCAACTCTCAGTTTGTTCTCAGTATTTAAGAATCTCTTATGGTTTGCCTCCCTCCCTCTCCTTAACTATTTTCCCCCCTTCCCTTCCCCCATGGTCATCTGTTAAGTTTCTCCTGATCCACATATGAGTGAAAACATATGGTATCTGTCTTTCTCTGCCTGACTTATTTCACTTAGGATTATACCCTCAAGTTCCATCCACATTGCTACAAATGGCCAGATTCCATTCTTTCTCATTGCCATGTAGTATTCCGTTGTATATATATATATATATATATATATATATATATATATATATACACCACACCTTCTTGATTCATTCACCAGTTGATGGACATTTATGGTCTTTCCATGATTTGGCTGTTGTTGAAAGTGTTGCTATGAACACTGGGGTACATGTGCCCCTATGCATCAGCACTACAGTAGGGGCTTTGTACTTACAAGTAATCTAACTTCAAAAGACTGGAAATATGTATTTCAAAAGGGATTCAAATATTTTGAAAGCAGGATGTAAAAGGGTAAGGCATACATTTGAAAAGATCCAGATACACATTTTGAGATCACTGGGGGCCATAGAATCAAGGGATACATCTGAAAGGTAATGTAGCTACTCATTTGGAAAGAAAAGTGAATCATGGTATTTGTTCAATACATTGGCTATCCTTTTAATGAAAATTTTTGTTTATAACACATTTAAAATGACAATGCAAGGGCTTAACCATCACCAAAGTCAACTTGAATTATGGAATTCTTGGAGTTTAGGGCACAAAGGGATTGTCAAGGAGTTCTTCAGAGAACTATGTATTAACATAATTGTTTCAGGATTCTCCAGCTGTCATACAGTACAATTTTTGGTTCATAGGTTAAATCTGGTATTGCAGGTGAGACACTATCTAGTACAAACATAAAGTGTGGTCTACAGTAGATGAATATATCTTGGACAAATCTGAGGACCTAGGTTAGAGAAACAGTCAAACTGATCCGATCATACTTCTTCAAATCTCTCTCTGCTCCTGCACTTACTGCCTGTATCATGTGTCAGGTTACTTAATCTCATTACATGTTTTGTAATCTGTAAAATGGGGATAACACATACAGCCTACCTCCTAAGGTTGTTGAAAGACTTAAATGAGATAACTAAAGCATACTGCAAAAAAAATAGAGTTTATATTAATATGAATTCTCTTTTGCCTTCTCCCAACTCTACTATTTTATGATGTAACTCTAAATTAGGTTCCTAAATCTGTTTCCTGTAAAACAGGAATCATAATACTGAGCCCAGCTACTCCACAATGTTGAATGAGATAGCCCGTATGTAAGTCCTTTCCAAAGGCACTATGTAGATGCATGTGAAGGATTTCTATTGATACAAGGAATTGGTTTGTTGCTTCCCATAATTTCAGGGATGATATCAAGTTTAGAGCTCAAAACCTAAAATAAAGTTTATAATCATCTCAATTACTACAGGAAAAATTTCCAGCTTTTGCTTTATCTGGCTTTGTAACTCCATAAAAATGTGAGAAAAAGAGCTAAATTCAAGCTTGTCAACCCTGCTATTAGTATCTTTGGTGTAGGTCTCTATGCTACTTAATATTGTCCTTTGGTTTCCATGACCTCTGTGACCATGGAGAATTTCAAGATCTTCACACATTTTTCTTTGTATCTGTTTTAGCACCTAGCAACGTGCCTGGCAAATAGTAATGGCTCAACTAGTATTCGTTAACTGAATGAATGATTTCATAGTTCTGCAGGTGTGTTTAAAGAAAGCTAGAATTACGGTCAAAAGACTGGGTTTTCTGTCTTAGCTCTGCTTCTTTTTGGATATGTGACCCTGGACAACTCACTTTAGGAAAAAGAATCACACAGATATTATCTATAAATGGAGACTGGTAATCCTTAAGGTTTTTTTCTTGAAAGTTAAATGACAGAATGTATAGAAGTTCTTTGTAAACTACAAGCCACCGAGTTTTAGGTGTTATGATTAATCATTAGTGAATTGTGCTTTTAATAGCATCTTAAATAACTAGATACGTAGATTTACTAATGATTATTGGTTAATACAGGTAAGCGTATATATGGATATTTCCTATAAGAGTGAAATACAGGACACACTGGCAATTGTACTGTTCTAATTCCTATTCTGTGGCATTGACAACAAAGCCATTGGCCTGATGAGACACTAGACAAATATGACAACAGTGAAGTTTTGGTCCTGGAAGATCTCACAATACCATTTTAAATTCATGACTGCATTTAAATTACTGATAATGAAACAATAATGTATGGTAGAGTTTTCCTTTAGAGCATCCACTGGTAAAGTAGCCAGATTTGGCTTTGAAACCCAGAGATCCTTTGAACCGCATTTTGTGCTACATGCAAAGATGCACAAGCTTTCAAAAGTGAGTGGGATTATAATTCCAGGCTGCAATTCTTATCATCCAATTAAATTTACTTTTTAAAAAATTTTAATGGTTATTTATTTTTGAGAGACAGAGACACAGAGCGTGAGCAGAGGAAAGGCAGAGGGAGAAGGAGACACAGAATCTGAAGCAGGCTCCAGGCTCTGAGCTGGCAGCACAGAGCCTGTTGTGGGGCTCCAACTCACAAACCCAGAGATCATGACCTGAGCCAAAGTCAGCCATTTAACCAACTGAGCCCCCCGGGCGCCCCCATCCAATAAAATTTAAACCCTATAAGTACAGGGTACTGACCTAGAGGGTCAGGAGCAAAGCAAAGAAAACAGGAGTGAAAAAAGGGAGAAAATACCATTAATACCAATACTGAAACAACAAACAAAAAAATTGAAAACCAAGAGCTGGATCAAGGCTCAAGTCCTGCCAAATGCCTGGATATTCCTGTTGTTTGTTACTCATGCGCTCTTTGTCTCTCATGACTTGCTTATGTTCCTCTGTGGCACAGAAAATTTTAAGAATTGTGTTTTTGGAAGGCAAAATGGAATTATAGAATGTCAAGATTGTAAGAACGTCTAGGGGGTCAAATAGCTAACGCTTCTCACTTAGAGGTGGGGAAAGGCAATCCAGAGAGGGAAAGGGACTTGTTAAATGCTGCTCAAAAAAAAAATTTTTTTTAGCAAAATTAGCGTGTTTCTGACTTTCACGTTAGAGCCCTTTTAAAAGGGAGCTGGCAAATCACTTTTTCTCACAGAGTACCATTAAAAAATCATAATTGCTGGGTTACTTGTTAAAAACAAACATTCTTTGATTCCATCTCAGACCTACTCCATCAGAATCTCAAAGGCCATGAGAACCTGCATTTTAACAAGTGTTACAATTGTTCTAATACACACTGGTGTTGAAAAGTATAGCCCTAGACATTCTTTATCAAAAGAATAAAAAAAACGTCTTTGTGAGTACTGTGGTAGGGACCCCTCCCTAAGGAGAGAGAAAAAGAGAGAAGACTTCAAGGTCACCTGGATGTGCGCCCTGATGCCTACATCCCCCATGACCTTGTAAACTGAAACAATTCAATTAGACTGTATGTTTAAGTGTGTTACCATATATGGGAGACAAAGAAAAAAATATATATACATATATGTATGTGTGTGTGTGTGTGTGTGTGTGTGTATAAACTATGCCGTGTGATGTGGGCTGCTCAGTTCTTTGGGTACAAACTCAACTGAGAGGCGCAGGCATGAATAAAAGCTGCTTCCTGGAAAGAAAAGCCTCGATGTCACGACTCTCTGTGCAAGAATCCTGCAACAGTACTTAAAAGAAGCTAAGTGGTATTGGATATGAAATGCTATCAGGATCCTCATGGTAACTGAACAGTGTAGATCTCAAGGAATAAAGATAAGGAACACTTTAGCGGTCAAGCACACTTAGGAAGCTGCAGTTTGTAGAAGAGTCTAGTAGAGGGCAGGCTCTTGAGTAACTTGCTAGGTATTTTTTTTTTTTTACTTCCCTTTTGGTTACACAGACAAGCTAACTGAAGATGCAGTTACTGAAGTACAATCTTTCTGCCAGGACACAAAATCTAAAATCTTGGGCCTTATATACATAATCATTTTATCACCCCACCCCTACTTTTTTTCTGGCTCTCCCACTCACCCAGTTATGCATGCAAAATACCTAAGGGCTCCAGTAGACCCTGCAAACAAACATCCCCATCCTACCGTCTGCCTGACTAAGGTCTGGGAACCCTTGCAGCCGGGGGACTCAAAGGGTACGCTAGAGATTGACAGAGAGCGAAGCCAATAGTGTTTCGGCAGACCGTACGTCCGGTGTGGGCGGGGCAGGGACGTGGCGCACCGAAGGAAACATACGGAGGCCTAGGGGTGAGAGGGCAGGACCGGGTAGGAGTTTGAAAGCATCCGGGCGAACGGAAGAGCATGTGAGCATCGGCCCCTTCTCCCCGCTCTCAGTTATCCTTAGGGGCTGGTAGCTGTCGGCCCGTGCCCGGTGTATGGCCATGGACCTGCAGGGTTCAGACTCCGTTCCCGGTCAAAACCACCAAGCAAACTCTGTCTCTATCCCAAGCTCCGAGCCGCTGCGACCTGGCGGCCGAATCTTAGATCAAGCCGGGGGAAACAGCGCCCCGGGGACCAAGCCGACTCTCCTCACAGAGCAAGCTCATTCTAGCGAACCCAGTAAACCGAACCCTCAGGCGAGCGGCGCGGCGAGCCTCAACTCAGAGAGCAAAGGTGGCAGTGGCAACTGTGAGGCACCAGCCGGCGAATCCCTTCTAGGGGACTACGAACTCTCCCAGCAGATCGGGACGCAGCTTAAACTGCTGCCGATGAATGATCAGATCCGGGAGCTGCAGACCATCATCCGGGACAAGTGAGCGGAAATTTTTTCTTTTTCTTTTTCTTCCTTTTCCCAGAAGGGGAAAGGAAGTGGAAGGTCTCTCCAGGAGACGTAAGAGGGGACAGGGATTGGAAGTAAAAGGGCTAAGGGGTAATGTGTTTGGCTCTTAGGAACTCGTGTGTAATTAGTACCGGGCGAGGTGTCACGTGATTCGGGCCTCCAACCTTCATTCCTTGTCCCCGGGTTTAACATCAGCTTGTTTAGGGAGGAATCCTTTTAAGTAGCCCCTGGTTTCCTCTTTGTCTCTTCTTATCGAATACTAACTGTAAACCATTCCTGGCTGGTAAACTCGCCTATGCTATCTGTCCAGTGCTGGCCTATCACCCAGAAATGGTTGTGACCCAAGTTTATGCTCTACCACAAATCACCTTAGGCTCGAAAATATAAATAAAGCAATTTCAAGGAAATTCCGTTGTGCCCAACAAGTTCTCTGACCGTTTACTGTTTGCTCCCTCAAATAATATCATTTTGTCTAAGGTCTTTTAGTCTTGGAGTTTAGGTTTCGTTGATCCCGTGGAAGCTTATCATTCAACTCTTATCAGGATTGATTTTTGTAAAGTTACAGAACCTCAAGTGTTTCCTGTATAATTAACGAAGCAAAGGGAACTTAAAGGAATTTTTGGAGCCCCTCTTAATCCCACAAATCAAGATAGCCACAAAATTAATGTTAAAATGCTATCTTAAGGAGATCTCAAAACTCATGTTGTAGCTGGGGGTTTTCAAGGGAAATATGTACCATGATGAACTACCGCTAGTTTCTGTATTGGCCGCAATTTAAATGAATAGCTGCTGCATGTCAAAGCATTCATTTTTCACGGAGTGCTTTGATCTTTAAAAAACAGCTGAGTCAAGATATCATTCACCAAATCACACTGTAGTAACTTTTTCTTCAGACTGTTGTTAATAGGCTCCCAATGTGTTTTCCTGCGTTCAGTTTTTCTGCCTCCCACATACTTCCACACATTACTGAACAATCTTACTATACAGCTTTGATTAGGTAACTGCCCTACTCAGCAGCCTACCTTGGCCTTTTAGAGTCTATCAAATAAAAGTTCAGGATCCTGACCTTTACTTTAAATGCCTGTTTATGGTTCCTAGGAACTATTCTGAAACATCCCTGATTCTGCTCTCCTCTGAAATTCTCCTCTGAAATTACTCCTTCCTTTACTCCTCTGCATTTTCAGATCCTACTGACTCTTGAAGGTCAAACCCAGCATTAAATGTCCACCTCTGCCAAGAAACTTTGCTTTAATCATTCTTCCTTGTGTTAGACCTTTCCCTCCTAAAGCGAGTCACTGAGAGTGAAACCCACGGACACAAACTGGTATATGGGTTTATTTTAGTTTGGCCGAATGGCCCCTCCCGAGTGTTGGTGAGTCCTCAGGAGAGAGCACTGCCACTGCCGAGCAGGAGCTCAGGATTTTTAAGGGCTTTGGCAAGACAAAATAAGTAATCAATCATAGTTTACAGCATTCTATAGTTGTCAATCATTTTTCGACACCCAAACGCCTTTGTCTTAGGAGAAATTTGAAGTGACCAATCATAGGTCTGAAGAGGAGGCAAAGCAGGTGCACGGAAATGAGAACTTTGCCATTAAAGGGTGGGATCTAGCAACAGTATCTTAGAGTCTAGCAACAGTATCTTAGAAAACAAGTCAACCTTAATTTATGGGTTACATTTTAGGTAGGACTCCCAGAGCTTAGTTTCCCAACCCTTAATTGTTCAAGCAGAAAAGGATTGGAGAGTGAAACAATGGTTGGTAGTTTTTCATTAAGGTCAGCTTGACCCGAGGAGGGTCTTACACTTGTTGATCATCCCAGCCTTTTTAAATGCAAGATTCACTTTCTCTTTTGTATATTGTTATTTGTGTATCAATCTTGGCTCACCTATTCGATTTTAAGTTCCTTGAGGGCAGAAATTGTGTCTTTTACATTTTTACATCACTTTATGGCCATGCCTCACAAATAATAGATGCTCAATCACTAAAAGTTCTTTCTAGCTCTTAAAATTATATATATAAAACTATACTATTTGACTGTTTTTAATGAATCGATATTGAAAATGAGTGTCATGTGATCTCATAGATGTGTTGGGGCCCAGTAGGCCAAAAAACCTCCCACAGAGCGACCATTGATGGCACGCCTCCGGGGCACAGGAGAATCTATATAAGTGACCTTTTATGGCTATGCCTCCAGGGCGCAGGAGAACTATTTGGGAAGTTGTGAAACAAGTCGAAAGACTGTGAAACAACATTTGGCCTCCTGGGCTGCACATATGGCTTCTGGTTTTCCTGTCTATGATTTTCTCGTTGCTTTGCAAGAAAGGCATATACCTTTAAGTTTTGAATCAACTTGGGTCAGTTAGTGACACCAGCTTTCCCTTACATTATTTCTGTTCCCAGCTCATTGCCTGCTGTTGCGGG
>NC_043717.1:54940731-54947059 GCF_006229205.1 Suricata suricatta
AACCCTGCTTCTCCTCTGTTCAAGGCTCTCAGCACAGATCCACTGTGCTGGTGAAGTCTGTGAGCCTGAACTTGGGTCCGGTGAGCCTAAGCCGTAGTAAAAATGCCCTTTGCTTTTGCATGCGTGCCTTGGTCTCCCTGGTGGTCTCTGCTTTTGGGGGACGATATTGTGGTCTGGGCATAACATTTGGTGCATTGGCTGGGAAGTTCCTCCTTCCCAGAACCCCTGGGACCCCGACATGCTGGGCCTGATCGCCAGCTGGTGAGTGCACTCATTTTCTTGTTCTTCTATGTTTGAATCTTTTTTGTCTGTCTGGTCTGTTTGGTGCTGGTCTCTGGGGTCCTCAAAGGAGCCAGGCGGATGCGCCACAAAATCTCGAGGCCATGGGATCCAAGAGACGTCTTGGACCCACAGGAAGGAGAGACCATAGGTCAAGTCCCTCGGGGGTCAGGTCTCGTGGCACAAAGAGTGGAATTTGGGTCAGGTCCCCTGCGGGTCAAGTCCCATGGCACAAAGGGTGAAATTCGGGTCCTAAGGAATCCTGGTGGTGGCAGCAGCGGGATCTCACTTGGGTTAGGAAAAGCCTTGTTGTCTTTCTGATCATTGGTCTAAATGCTTGTGTCTATTTCTCCGTGTGTCTGTTCATCTATGTGTAATTTTTGTTATGACTCTGACTGACAAGGACATTTAGAGAAGGGGGTTAACATCCCCTATCTATTTTCTTATGGGAATTTGGGGTCTCAACCCCACATACTTTTCTTTTTTCTTTGGAAAGCGCACAACGACCATCATCCCACTTTCGTTTTCTCCTCCGTTGGCCAGGAGGACTAATTCCTGAGTTCTGTGGCTTTACCACCATTCATGTTGTCTGTCTTCTTTCTTATAGATATTGTGCCAACACCAACCCCCTACTCAGGGACCTTTCGACTGGGGTGCGTGTGCTGGTCCCCTGCATAGATGGAAGTAGCGACCTTAAAAAATCAGAGGCATAGGTTTGATAGTTGTGGTAGGGGAAGCTGAAATAAAACTCAACAGTAGAACAAAGAAAATAGGATGATGATTCTTGTTTCTGTAGATAAGGAGTTACTGACCTCAAGTCTTGGACACTACTGCACTTGTAGATGGGCTTCAGGGCTTTGGTGAGCCATCTGAAATTATCTGGGAAATACTATTTATTATGTACATTTTTATTGTTTTTTTAAATAACATCTTTATTGAGATATAATTCACATGCCATATAATACACCATTTAAAGTGTACAACTTTAAAGAGAATGGTTTTTAAGTATCCTCATAGCTTTGCAACCACTATCAACTGTAGAACATTTTTATTACCTCAATAAGGAAGCCTGTACATGTGAGTAGTCACTCCCCATTTCCCCTCAACCCACCCAACCACTAATCTAGACAACCACTAATATACTTTTTGTCTGTGTTAAGTTGCCTATTCTGAACATTTCATATAAATGGAGTCATTCGACATAATGGTCTTTTGTGTGACTAGTTTTTTCATTTAGCATGTTTTCAAGTTTCATCCACTTTGTATCAGTACACCATTCCTTTTTTTGGCTGAATGTTATTCTACTGTATTGATACTGACATTTTATTATGTGTTCATCAGATGATGGATGTTTGGGTGGTTTCTACTCTTTGGCTATTATGAATACATTTGCATATGTGCCTTTTTTTTATGGGCTGAGGATTCCTTAACTTTCGTTAGATTTTGCAAAGGGGTCTTCATGACAGTGTAAAGGTGAACCATTGCTATAGGACTTGGAGAGGGCATGAAGGTCATATATTCATATCCTATTCATATAGGATAGTATCGATACTTGATTTTACTGCATTGCTAGAAAATCCTGGCTTGTATAGTAAACCTGAATGTAAGTGAAATCTTTTTTTCTTTTGTGAGTTTGGAAAGAGACAGCTGAATCCAAAGTGATTTCAGGAAAGATGTTTAGCATCTCTGTGCTTCAATTTTATCATTTGTAAAATGAGGATATAGGTAATATCTAATGGAGTTCCTGGGATGCCTAAATCCAGATACTATCTGAACATTTGTTATAAACTGTGAAGAGCTGTGCACATTTAAGGCATTTAAATCTTTGTGTTTTGATTTGTGCGTGGTTCTAATTGCATTCATAAGGGCTGGTTTTCGAGCTTTCAGAAGACAGTAAAAGGAATTTAACTCCACATAGAACTCACATTCTTATTTTCAAAAGCAACACTGAGAGATTCTAGAGCCTAGATAATTTATATAGTATAGAAAGACTAAAATTCTTGATAACTAATCTAGGCTGGAGACAGTGTTTAAATTTTTTTGTTGTTGTTAATCAAATCTGTTAACAAAAATTGGCATACCCTTACACAAACACAACCTGTTTCATCCCCTCTAGGGGACCAGTTTAGGGTGCCTGTGGTAAGAGAAGCTATATTTACATAGGTTAAGTGATGGAAGTTGCCATCAGTTAATCAGATTCTGTCTTCCTCGGTGCTTACGCTTTTCTCTATTTTGAAGTGACATCATGTATGTACACTATCGAGCTGTCTTATAATAAAGGTGATCGGAGGACTTGTTATTCCTTTATTGGTCCTCATCCTTAGTATCTATCTATTGAAAGGATTGCTTTCTGAATTGACTTTGGCATGGAGAGTGGAGGTTGAGCCAGCAGGACTGCATGTTGTAAATATATAAAGCAGGCAAGATTGACAACATTGGACCGATCTAAAATGTCTTTACTTTTTTAATGTGTAGTATTTACAATATAATATGTTGGTTGTATTATTTAATTTCAAGTAAATGGTTTTTTTCTCTCCGTGAGAGTGTAGTAATCCATCAAAAGAGTAGATAATTTACTCAGTCACATGTGGGTAACTGGTGAACTTGGGAAGATAAATTATTTCTTTATTTTCAGTTTTTATTGTTGTTGCAGTGAATTAAACCACACATCCCTCTTCTTGCCTCTTTTATGTACTAAACCCAGCAAAATCTGAGTGTAAGGTACTTTCGCCTTGAACGTAGTTCATGACCTCATTTTTAAGGCAGTGCAGTATACTTAAAGGATCATCTCCCCTCCCAGTTTTTTTGTTGTTTCCTGGAACGTTAAAGTAAAGCCTGTTTCTTTTTTTTTAATTTTTTTTTATGTTTTTTATTTATTTTTGGGAGACAGTGTGGGCAGGGGAGGGTCAGAGAGCGAGGGAGACACAGAATCTGAAGCAGGCTCCAGGCTCTGAGCTAGTGATTAGCACAGACCCTGATGTGGGGATTGAACCCCTCGAACCGTGAGATCATGACCTGAGCCGAAGCCGATGCTCAACCGACTGAGCCACCCAGGCGCCCCAGTAAATCCTGTTTCAGGAGCTGTTGAATGTTTCCTTATACTTGTCCTTGGAAGGGCTTTGCCATGGCCTCAGCAGACAACTTGGATGAAAACTGAGCTTTCTCAGAGTATTTTATTTTAGTCTGTGAAATAGCACTGAAGAAGGAGCCAAATCAGCCTTGTGACTTTATTTTTTTAGTCACATGGAGGGGAGACAGCCTCAGGATTCATGAATATCCTGTTGTGAATGCAGCCTAATGTGATTTGAGCCCTCCTACTAGGTGATGTACTGTTCAAAACCGAGGCTGTGTGTTTGAATTGCCCAGGGAATCTTTTTTTTCCCCCCAAAATAAATGTTTTTGCTGTCTACCTTTAGGGTGGTCTTGAGTGGAGCTAGAGTACCTACTCTAGCTTTACAGACAACACAAGTGTTGTACCCAGGTTGGGCCACTGCCCGAGGGAGAATGGCCATTCTCCCTTGCATGGTGATTTGCCCGACTTCTGATATGGAGTATTTGACCAAGATAGGGATTCCACACATTAAACAGAGCCAGCCGAGAAAGCGAGGCCTTGCATAACCCAGAGACTGTATGGATCTCAGGTATTTTCCCTTTAAGTTGTATAAAACCAAAATACTCACCACAGAAAAAAAACTGTGGCCTGCAAGTTTAAAACATGGACATAGATTTGGTTTTATATGTGAATTTTCTAACAGGCCTTTAGGCCAGGAGGGAAGAAGTCACCTCTTTAAACTATGCATACCCTTATTATAATATTTCTTGGTCATATTCTAGTAATGCCTCACCAACTAGTCTGTATTCCAGGGAGGCAGAAAGAAGATCTGGCCTGGAATAGTACCTGACACAGAAGGGAATGACTATTCAATCATTATAAAAAAATAAACTTCTGAATGATTGAGGCCTGAGTTCTAAGGGAAAATGATAGTTTCTCTTCTTTTTCTAGATTTTGAATGTTACGTTAAATTTTGCTTTGAGGTGCAAGTAAATATTGACACTATTTTAATAGCTTTTTACGAAGGTACTATAGAGGAGTGCCTGGATGGCTCAGTAGGTTAAGTGTCAGACTTCAGCTCAGGTCATGATCTCACAGTTCTTGAGTTTGAGCCCTGGGTCAGGCTCTTTGCTGACAGCTCAGAGCCTGGAGCCTGCTTCGGATTCTGTCTCTCTCTCTCTCTCTCTCTGCTCCTCCCCTGCTTGTGCTCTGTTTCTCTCTTTCTCTCAAACATAAATAAACACTAAAAAATTTTTTTTGTTAAAGGCGATATAGAGCTGTGGCCTTGTCAAGCTTGTCAAGCTGTGGACTTGCACTGGCAGGTAGTAAAAGCAATATATATTTTTATCTTTTCACATCAGATTAGTTTTGCTCCAGGTATTTCACTAGGGGGTTGTTTTTATGAGGGTGAAGGAAGGAGGAGGAAAATCATTTACAAAACATCTGTGTGCCATGACAAATTTGGAACTATTCTTTATTTTAGTGATCACATAATAACAAAATAGCTATAGAATTAGAGCTTATGTTTTCAGAGCTTTCGCTAAACATTAACTCTAAGTAAAACATTCCTTTGGTTTACACCTGCCAGAAGAGCTTTTATCTTCCACTTCCCTTTAACCTGTTGCCTAAAAAAATCAATATCAAAAATTGAAGTTATAATGTCCCAGGGGAGGACATCTTTCAACATACTAGAGGATCCCTGTAGTAGTAGTAGTAGTAGTGGTGGTGTTAGGAGGAGGAGGAGGAGGAGGAGGAGGAGGAGGAGGAAGAAATCCTAGAAAGAATAAGGGAGATAATCTCTTGGAGTTCTTGAGCAAATTACTAAGAAAGAATTCTTGAGACATCTTTGGTGCAAAAAGGTTATTTTAGTAAAGCACAGAGAGAGGACCCGTGGGCAGAAAGAGCTGCAGTGGGGTTGTGAGGAGTGACTGATTATATATTTTTAAGTTTCTGGAGGGAGGGAATAGAGATAAATTAAGTTTCTACGGAATTTGGAAGCACGGCTTTCAGGATTTTGAGGGGCTAACTATTGTTAAGATAAGGTTATTTTTAGTCTTTAATAAAACAAAAACATTAAGGAAGTAAAGCAGCCATGAGTTCCTTGAGGAAGGTCATACTCTGCATGTTACAGGTATCTATCAGTGGGCTGCAAGATGTAAGGAGATATATAAGCTACATTTCTCTTGCCTTTGTTTTCCTCATCGATCTCTACTTGAAGTCTTAATGTTTTAATATTATAAAAATGATACTCTCTTATACTTCTCTCTTGTGGATGATAAGTAAATAAAGTTCAGTGAGATTCAAGAAGTTTTATCTTGGTTTTTGCTTGCTATGAGACATACATGTTATTAAATGTACAAAATTGCTGAAGCCTCTGTGTAAATTTTAAAGTTCTTTCCAAGTATGTAATTAGGGAAGAGTCAGGTTTACCAAGTCCACATTTATTTTTTTAATTTATTTTATATTTTTTCTTTGTAATAATAGTTCATTGTCAAATTGGTTTCCATATAACTCCCAGTGCTTCTCCCCACAAGTGCCCCTCCATCACCCCCTTCGCTCCCTCCCCCTCCCCCTTCAGCCCTCGGTTTGTTTTCAGGATTCAGTAGTCTCTCATGATTTGTGTCCCTCTATCTCCTCAACTCTCTTTCCCCCTTCCCCTCTCTATGGTCCTCTGCTAGGTTTCTCCTGTTAGATATATGAGTGCAAACATATAGTATGTGTCCTTCTCTGCCCGTCTTATTTTACGTAGCATGACACCCTCAAGGTCATCCACTTTCCTACAAATGACCATATGTCATTCCCTCTCATTGCCATGTAGTACTCCATCGTGTATATATACCACATCTTCTTGATCTACTCATCAGGTGATGGACATTTAGACTCTTTCCATGTTTTGGCTATTGTTGACATTGCTGCTATGAACATTGGGGTACATGTGCTCCTATGCATCAGCATTTCTGTCTCTCTTGGGTAAATCCCCAGCAATGCTATTGCTGG
>NC_043717.1:54947159-54948266 GCF_006229205.1 Suricata suricatta
ATGTTTTTCCATTTCTTTGTGTCTTCTTCAATTTCCTTCATAAGTCTTCTATAGTTTTCAGCATACAGGTCTTTACATCTTTGGTTAGATTTATTCTATCTATCTTTGGTTAGGTATTTTATGGTTTTTTTTCGTGCAATTGTGAATGGGATCAGTTTCTTGATTTCTCTTTCTTTTCTTTTTTTGATTTTTCTATCCTTTATTTCTCTCTCTTTCATACACACATATATAACTATTAATATTTACTAGGATATGTATTCCCATAAAACAAAGGCTAGAAATCCTCATCTAATCCAAAGCAAAAAAACAAAAAAATAAAAATGAAATGAACTGATGTGATTTATTCTTTGCCTGGCATCATACCTAGGGAAAAGCTTAGCTTATATCTGTAATTCTTCTTACATGACTCCTGGGAAAATGCAGGAAGTGTCTGTTGTTCATAAGACAATATTGTAAATTAATTCTATTTTTCAATGTTTTAAAGAAATATTTCAATTTAAGTTTACTATATAATGCATTTTTATCAAAGTTAAAATAACATCTAGACCTCTCACTTTCCCCTACAGTACTTCCAGTTCAAAAGTTCTGGCTCAAAAATCATTCCTTATATTTGTGTTAATCTGGAATTCCTAAACTAAATTACTGATCAATTTTTTTAACATTTATTTATTTTTTTCCATAATATTTTATTGTCGAATTGTTTTCCATACAACATCCAGTGCTCTTCCCCATAAGTTCCCTCCACTATTACCACCACCTCTTTTCCCCCCTCCCCCTTCCCCTTCAACTCTCAGTTCATTGTCAGCATTCAATAGTCTCTCAAGTTTTGCATCCCTCTCTCTCCCCAACTCTCTCTCCTCCTCCGCTTCCCCTGGTTCTCCATTAGGTCTCTTCTGTTTTCCTGTTAGACCTATGAGTGCAAACATATGGTTTCTGTCCTCTGCCTGGCTTATTTCGCTCAGCATGACACCCTCAAGGTCCATCCACTTTCCTACAAATGACCATATGTCATTCCCTCTTATTGCCATTTAGTACTCCATTGTGTATATATACCACATCTTCTTGATCCACTCATCAGGTGATGGACATTTAGACTCTTTCCATGTT
>NC_043717.1:54948366-54949946 GCF_006229205.1 Suricata suricatta
CCCCTGTCGTGTTCCTGATCTCAGGGGGAAAGCTCTCAGTTTTTCCCCATTGAGGATGATATTAGCTGTGGGTTTTTCATAAACTGCTTTTATAATGTTTAGGTAAGCTCCTTCTATCCCGACTTTCTCAAGGGTTTTTATTAAGAATGGGCACTGTATTTTGTCAAATGCTTTTTCTGCATCTATCGACAGGATCATATGGTTTTTATCCTTTCTTTTGTTAATGTGATGGATCACATTGATGGATTTGCGGATATTGAACCAGCCCTGTAACCCAGGAATGAATCCCACTTGATCATAATGGATAATTCCTTTTGTATGTTGATGAATTCGATTTACCAGTATCGTGTTGAGTATTTTTGCATCTGTATTCATTAAGGATATTGGCCTCTAGTTGTCTTTTTTGGCTGGGTCTCTGTCTGGTTTGGGTATCAAGTTGATGCTGGCTTCGTAGAATGAGTTTGGAAGCTTTTCTTCTATTTCTATTTTTTGGATTAGTTAGAGAAGAATGGGTATGAGCTCTGCTTTAAATGTCTGGTAGAATTCCCCTGGGAAGCCATCTGGCCCTGGGCTATTATTCATTGGGAGATTTTTGATAACGGATTCAATCTCTTCACTGGTTATTGGTCTATTCATGCTTTGTAACTCTTCCCATTTGAATTTTGGCAGTGCATGCGTATTTAGGAATTTGTCCATTTCTTCTGTGTTGTCCAGTTTGCTGTCATACAGTTTTTCATAGTAATCTCTGATGATTGCCTGTATTTCTAAGGGATTGGTTGTAATAGATCCTTCTTCATTCATGATTTTGTCTATCTGAGTGCTCTCTCTTTTATTTCTGAGGAGCCTGGCTAGAGGTTTATCGATTTTGTTTATTTTTTCAAAGAACTATCTCTTGCTTTCATTAATCTACTCGACTGTCCTTTTGGATTCTATATTGTTTATTTCTGCCCTGATCTTTATTATTTCTTTTCTTCTGTCGGGTTTGGGTTGCTCTTGCTGCTTCCTTTCTAGTTCCAGTAGGTTCTCTGTTAGATTTTGAATTTGCGCTCTTTCTAGTTTGTTGAGAATGGCCTGGATTGCAATATACTTTCCTCTTAAGACGGCCTTTGCTGCGTCCCAGAGATTTTGGATTGCTGTATTTTCGTTTTCGTTGGTTTCCATATATGGTTAAATTTCTTCCCTGATTGCCTGATTAATGCAATCGTTCTTTAGTAGGGTGGTTTTTAACCTCCACATTTTTGGAGGTTTTCCAGACTTTTTCCTGTGGTTCATTTCAAGTTTCATAGCATTGTGATCTGAAAGTGTGCATGATATGATCTCTATTTGTTTATACTTATGGAGGGCTGCTTTATGTCCCAGTATGTGGTCTATCTTGGAGAATGTGCCATGTGCACTGAAAAGAAGGTGAATTTCCTATATTCAGGAAGCAGAGTTCTAAATATATCTATCAGTTCCATCTGTTCCAATGTGTCGCTCAGGTCTATAGTTTCTTTAGTGATTTTCTGTCTGGTTGATCTATCCATTGCTGTCAGTGGCATATTAAAGTCCCCTGCAATTAGCACATTTTTGTCAATAAGATT
>NC_043717.1:54950046-54952385 GCF_006229205.1 Suricata suricatta
GGATCTCCCCCGTTCGCCCCCACTCACTCAGGTATCTTTGAGGTTCTATTCCCTCTGGAGTTCGTATTTTCTCCTTCCGCTCTCTCAGTTGAACGTAATATCCTTCTCAGTTCGAAAAACGGTGCGGAGGGAGTTTACAGAGCTCCCTTCCTCTCCACCATCTTGGCTCCACCCCAAGGCCTGCCATTTTAGGAGATGTTGTTTTAATGGTGTCTCTCATTTTCTCTTGTTGTGCTTTTGATTAATATATTTCCTTACTCAGTGATTTTTGAGACCTTCCACTATGTGTGCTTTGGCCTGTTTTTTGAGGTAGCCCTGAAAAAGAAAACAAACACACAGGGAACACAGGCACGCAAATGCAATGACAGGTGCAGTAAAGAAGCAAACCAAATGGGAAAAGAAAAACAGGGAGCAGGAAAGAAAGGAGAGGACAGGAAAGGAGAAAGAAGCCAGAGATTAAGGACAGTGTGAGAGCCTAAAACATGCAGAGGATAAAGATATGAATGAGATAAGGGAAAAATTTCTGGATGGTAGGGGTTGATCTAATCACAGCACTGTTAAATGTTGGTTTTCCCAGACTCCAGGGGGAAAAGGGAGAGAAGGATGAAATAGGAAAATATAAAAGAGAAAACAAGGGAAAAAATTATGGAAGCTTAAAAATTAAAAATAATTAGGATAGAAATAATTAGAAAAAAATAGCACGAAGAGAAGAAACCAGTTCTCCAGATCAGATGGGCGTGGTTTGATGTAAGTATGTCGGGTCTCTGGGCCTGATCTCTGAGGCCCTGCATTAGTGGATGCAGGGAGAAAAATGGCGGCGCCTCAAGTCCCTCTCAGACCATGCATTGCCAGCCACTCTCTTGAGTCCAACCTCCCCGTGCCACGGGCGGGTCATATTGTTTCAGTTTTCTAAGGTCCACTAGACCTTTAAATCCTAGTCCACCCACTTTACAAGTTTCTGCCACTGTTAAAATAACCTCTCACAGCCATGCGGCTTTCTGGTCTGGACTGCGCAGGGGAATTGGAGAGCCAGCCCTTCCCTGGCTCCACCTGAGGTCTGCGGGCTGCCATGCCCTCCTGAGGACAAATGTGTGGGGGTCAGTTTTCTCTCCCTGCACCCAGCAGCTGCGAATGGAAAGATTGTCTCTCTGTTGTGCCACAGGCTAAGGTCTCCTTTCAGTCTCTCCTCTTCTCCTCTGTCTGTACCTCCCTGGAGGCTGGTTCACGCCCAGCGTCTTGCACTGCCATCTTGTGTGGAGCGCGGCTGTCTTGTGTGGAGTGTGGCCGGCTCATCGGCAGCTCTCAAAATTCTGTGCCAACCTGCACGGCTGTCCTGGGTGCTTGCGGCCCTGCACCGTGTTGTGCAGCCTCTGGAGCGGCACTCTCTGCAGCCTGAGGCTAAGTCTCTGGGCACTCTCTTTCCCAGCTCTGCTTTGGGCTGTCACTCCCTCCCTCCTCATGTCCATATTTAAATGAGGATTTGAAGGGTACCTGGGTGGCTCATTTGGGAAAATGACCTGACTCTTGATTTTGGCTCAGGTTGTGATCTTGTGGTCATGAGATGAAGCCCTGTGTTGGGCTCTGCACAGAGCATGGATCCTGCTTGGGATTCTCCCTCTCCCTCCATCTGCCCCTCCCCCATTCATATTTCTTCTCTCTCTCTCAAAAATAAATAAACATTTGAAAAAATAAAATGAGAATTTGACTTCATGTATGATGCTCATTCTTTTGTTGTCTCATGAAGATAATTTTTTTTAAATGGCTGCCTTTGGCCTTCATGTTGTTAATATAGATGTGTGACACATTTGTTGGGGGGTGTCAAGAAAAATGTATTTTCTGATATGATTAGGTCTGCATTGTTAATCCTGTTTGGGGGTTGTAAAATTTAAAATATGCTCTGCTTCATATTACTTAGATTTCTATGTTCTGAACTAAGAGTGTCTGGATATCACTATTTAAATATTTGATATTTGATCATTTGGCTATATTTTAGAATATTCCAGGAATGTGTGTCAGTATTTATTGCTGTGTGATAATTTTGCATTAGATTTTATTTGGGACTGTTGTTAGATAGAAGATGATTAGATTAAAGATAGAGCCTGGGTGGCTCAGTCGGTTGAACGTCTGACTTTGGCTCAGGTTATGATCTCACAGTTTGTGAGTTTGAACCCCGCATCGGGCTCTCTCCTGTCAGCACAGAGCATACTCTGTCTCCTTCTGTCTCTGCCCCTCTTCTACTTACCTTCTCTCTCAAAAATAAATAAACATTAAAAAAGGAAGGTGATTAAAATGTCTTTCAAAACTTTGTTTCTAGTATGAGAAACTTTTTTTCTGTTTTT
>NC_043717.1:54952485-54983350 GCF_006229205.1 Suricata suricatta
TATGGTATCTGTCCTTCTCCGCCTGACTTATTTTGCTTAGCGTGACACCCTCGAGGTCCGTCCACTTTCCTACAAATGGCCAGATTTCATTCTTTCTCATTGCCATGTAATACTCCATTGTGTATATATACCACATCTTCTTGATCCACTCATCAGGTGATGGACATTTAGACTCTTACCATGATTTGACTGTTGTTGACAGTGCTGCTATGAACATTGGGGTACATGTGCCCCTATTCGTCAGCACTTCTGTATCCCTTGGGTAAATCCCTAGCAGTGCTATTGCTGGGTCATAGGGGAGTTCTATTGATAGTTTTTTGAGGAAACTTCACACTGTTTTCCACAAAAGTAAACTCAAAATCGATAAGAGACCTGAATGTGAGACAGGAAACCATAAAAACTCTCAAGGAGGAAGTAGGAAACAACCTCCTTGACCTGAAATGTAGCAGTTTCCAACTCAACACATCCCCAACAGCGAGGGAAATGAAAGCAAAAATGAACTATTGGGACCTCATCAAGATAAAAAGCTTTTGCACTGCAAAGGAAACAATCAAGAAAACTAACAGGCAACTGGCAGAATGGGAAAAGATATTTGCAAATGACATATCAGACAATGGGCTAGTATCCAAAATTTACAAGGAACTCACCAAAATCCACACCCAAAAAACAAATAACCCTGTGAAGAAATGGGCAGAACACATAAACAGACACTTCTCCAAAGAGGACATCCAGATGGCCTATAGGTACATGAAACGATGCTCAACATCGCTCATCATCAGGGAAACACAAATCAAAACCACACTGAGATACCTCCTCACGCCAGTTAGAGTAGCTAAAATGAACAAATCAAGAGACTATAGTTGATAGTGATGGTGTGGAGAGACGGGCACACTCCTACACTGTTGGTGGATATGAGAAACTTTTTAAAAAAATGATTTTGAGGGGCATCTGGGTGGCTCAGTCCATTAAGTGTCCAACTCTTGGTTTCGGCTCACGTCATGATCTTGCAATCTCAGGAGGTAAAGCCCACCATCAGGCTCTGTGCTGGCAGCATGGAGCCTCCTTGGGATTCTCTGTCTCCCTCTCTCTCCTCCTCCTCCACTTACACTGTCTCTGTCTCTCTCAAAATAAGTAAATAAACAAAAAAATTGAAAGAATATCTTTGAGACAAGTGAATAGAATTACAATTTGAAACAAAGTGTATACAGAGAATGAATAAGACCTGGGTTTACATTAAAACTCCTTTATTAACAAAAACTTTAGTGCAGCATTGGACAGAAAGCAGGGGCTCATAGATTATGTGTAACTTGTTGATCCGAGAAGTATATATCTGTGTTATGAAACTCTAATGTTAATGGTGTTAACATTAACAGTTAATGTTAACAGTGTTAACTCTAATTTTAATAGGACTTATGGGGCGCTTGGGTGGCTCAGTTGGTTAAGCATCTGACTTCGGCTCAGGTCATGATCTCACGGTTTGTGGGTTCGAACCCCGCGTCGGGCTCAGTGCTGACAGCTCAGAATCTGGAGCTTGCTTCAGATTCTGTGTCTCCCTCTATCTCATTCCCTCCCTGTCTCTCTCTGTCTCAAAAATAAACAAACATTAAAAAATACCATGTTAAGGATTTAGATGTGAATATTGAAGACGACTGTGGTTTTAAAAAATGCAATCGACTTACTGATTTCTAAGTTTAATTTCTAAATTGATTTAAAGTACACAGTATGGGTCTAAAGCAACAGGAGATACATTAGTAATTACTGTTTGTAGTGAGATGGCATACAGCAGTGAATGCTTTAGTTGGGAGTCAAATAGCTATCAAGAGATGACAGTTCTCCTAGCGTGTAGTTTTTCGGAATGTAGAGAAGGTGATTATCACAGAAAACCTATCAGTTGAGGCTGATATTTGGAGGGAGAGTATGAAAGATGTTAAAATGTCTGATTTTAGAATAAAATACATAAAACCTTGGATGGCAAGTAACTTGTTCTGTGAGTGTTTGCCAGATGAGCAAACTTTTCTAATAAATTTTAACTTACTAAATGAGCGATGTCTTGCAATATGAGTAGAACGTGATGCCAAACATCACATGATCACAACTGAGCTAAATAATTCTTGAAATTCTGTTTGATATACAAGTGCTTTGGATTACAAGAGTGTTTCTGGAATGAAACATTCTCAAACCAAGGTTTTACTGTAATGGATTTGGGCAAGTCTGATCACTTAACCTAATGTAACTTTTCTATGTAATAAATTTACGTGTAACTGTTCAGAAATTAAAAACAAATATTACAGATGTGTTCCCAAGACATATTACTGCATATTTCTTTTAAGGCTAATCTAGATTTTTCTTCCCTATTGAAAAATTGTGTTCTGCCTGCCTAGATTTTGTGTTTGTATAGGTCTAGTAAACAGAAAGTGGGCTTCAGTTATTTTTTTGTAGTTCACTAGCTTTTACTTCCTTGATGAGTATATTGTGAAGATTGATTCCAGAAATGAAAGATGCTGGTGTAATAGTGTGGTTTTGTTAATGGTCCATTTTATTTTTATTTAATTTATTTTTTAAATTTGAGTATTGTTGACACACACTGTTACATTAATTTTAGGTGTACAACATAGTGACTCCACAAGTTTATATGTTATGCTATGCTCTCCACAGTGTAGTTACCATCTGTCACCATATAGTGCTATTACAATACCATGGGCTATATTCCTTATGCTGTGCCTTCCATTTGCAGAACTTATTCATTCCATAACTGGAGGCTTGTTATCTCCCACGCACCTTCACACATTTTGCCCATATCCCTATCTCCCCCTCCGGCAACTATCAGTTTGTGCTCTAAATACAGCCTGGTTTTTTTTTATGTTTTTTATTTATTTTTGAGAGACAGCATGAGCAGGGGAGGGTCAGAGAGAGAGAGAGAGAGAGAGAGAGAGAGAGAGAGAGACAGAATCTGAAGCAGGCTCCAGGCTCTGAGCTAGCTGTCAGCACAGCCTGACGCGGGGCTCGAACCCATTAACCTTAAGATCATGACTTGAGCCGAAGCCAGAAGCAGGACGTTTAACCGACTGAGCCACCCAGGTGCCCCAAAATACAGCCTGTTTAAAATGGGCTCTGTGTGTGTGTGTGTGTGTGTGTGTGTGTGTGTGTATAGTTTTGTGAGTTTAGGGAATATATGTGTAAAGAATACAGACTTGTATTCTTGTCATTGCTCAGTTTGGGTTCATATTTTAGAGAGTTATTATCTGTAATATGATAGAACTCTGGTTACTCTAAGAAATCAAATGTCATTTGTGTCAGGGATATTTCATTGCTTTTTCCTGTCAGGAAAAGTAAATGCAGCTTTGGAAAAAAAGGGGTAGTAGTTAATGGTATACTGAGATAATATATGCCTCCATATGCCATTTTGATGCTATGTTGGGGGAATATTTGAGGTATGCTCTGGATAGGCAGATGGGGATTTTTAAATACATAAACTGTAAATCAGTCTGTTCAGTCAAATCATTTAACTTATATGGGGTAGAACAATACTAGTTTTTTACATACAGAAAAAATGTCAGCCTTTTAACATTACCATTTTGGTTGGTTAGGTGGGCAGGTGCAACCCTATATTATTATTACTTGGACACCTCAGGATATAAAACTGTTGACCAGAAGGAAATGTACAGGAAAATGATAGAAAGACAGAAAGATCTAGGGAATAAAGTATTTGATTGAAGAAAAATACAGGCAAAAGGAATAAATTATCAAATACTTTTAGAAAGAGGTCTGAGACATTAGGTTATACGTTCTTGAAAACAATGGCGAAAGTAGAGGATTTGTTCGTATCATTGTCATTCTAAAATGGATCAGAGACAAAGTAGATGGGTTACTTATCTTGGTTACCTGGGTTTAAATTTTTTTAAACGTTTATTCATTTTTTGATAGAGACGGAGTGTGAAGGGGGGAGGGGTAAGGGGAGGGGTAGAGAGAGAAGGAGACACAATCTGAGGCAGGCTCCAGGCTCTGAGCCGTCAGCACAGATCCTGATGCGGGGCTCAAATCTGTGAACCCTGAGATCATGACCTGAGCCAAAGTCAGCCACTAAACCAACTGAGCCACTTAGCACTACCCCCCACCCCCACCCCGTTACCTGGGTTTTACATCAAGGTGAATGGAGGGGGAGAATGGGAAGAACCTGGTTTTCATATTGTGAAGTTTTTCTTTTAACTTGAGCTGTGAGCTTGCTGCCATCTTGTAGCAAGAATAATATATACTTGGGCAGCTCAGTGGGAGAATGCATGATCTTTTCAATTCCTGTCTCTAATGTTGATATCAAGGAAGCATTTTCAACAGTATTTATTGAGTCTTCCATTTAGGTTCCTGTATGCAAGTGAAAAATATCTTGCTTCAGTAATAGTTTGTATATGTAAGCTTTTAGGCTTTTAGTATGTAATATGTTTTAATATCAGTATTACTATATGTCTTAAGTAATATTTTACCTTAAAGCTCTAATCTGGACTAAAACTTTTACTACTTTCTTTCTAGGACAGCCAGTAGAGGGGACTTCATGTTTTCTGCAGATCGTTTGGTAGGTAGAGGCTTTCCATTTTTGTTTCATTGCTCCTAGTGATACAGTCCTAGTAGGGCCAAGGGACTTTTTTATTCTACAGCATTCTGTAGAATGAGAGAGTTTGTGCCAAGTAAACATCATCCTGGTAAATTTCTGAGGTATTTTGCCTCTACTCTTTTGATAAAGCTGTGCCTTAATCCCTTTCACCTCAGAGCATTGCCCATGAACTTGTTCTCCATAATTCTGAGGTACTACTACCTCTCAAGGGGATCTTGGTAATGTGATATTAAGTAACCCCTTAAATGCCTCATCTTACAGCAGTGAAGTACTTAAAAAGAAAACCAAAGATTTAGGGAAACCTAGTAGTTATTTTCTTGGTATTCATTTAATACAGAATAACTAATACCTCTCTTGTAGTTTACATGGGGGGGTATTTATTTCACCTTTTCTGTACTATCCTTACATGTGAAATACTGTGTATGCTTTCCTCAGAGACTTCCTTTTAAGGATTGGCCATGCCCAATTCAGGTTATCTAGTGTGATATGAGAGGATCTCAGGCTAAGTTGGGTTGTCTTCAGATGAAGAATTACATTTCCTTCTTGTATTTACATCTGAGAGTGCTCAATGCTTGGAATAAGCACACATTTTCTGCTGTGGTTATTCATATTCATATTCATGAAATACATACTGAACTCGAATCAGGCACTGGGCTAGGCTCTGTTGCAGGGGGAGGAGATACAGCAGTAAAGAATACAGACATTGTCCCTAATCTCATGGAGTTTATATTCTAAATACTGTTGTCAGTATTTAGTTTGGAAAAGAAAGAAAAGTGGCTTATTAATCTCACAGGTATAATCAGAGAGCAAAAGATAGACTATTAAAGGGAATGGGAGAGGGAAAGAAAGGCATGAAACTTTTCATTTAGATTTTCCCTGGGAAAATCTTAATTCCAAAACAGTGTAGGCAACTCCTATTCTGCTTTTGGCTTTAAGTATTATTGGTTCAGAGGCCACTTCTATTTACAGTTATTTGAGTTTCTAGGGTCAGTAATAACGTTTGGATTGCATCAAGATGAATGTAGTTGACACTCCTGGACTGATAATTAGGTCATTCTGTCTTTATGCTTTTTTTTAATTAAAAAAATTTTAATGTTTATTTTTGATAGAGAGAGGGGCAGAGCATGAGCAGAGGAGGGTCAGAGAGAGAGAGAGAAGACAAAGAATCCAAAGCAGGCTCCAGGCTCTGAGCTGTCAGCATGGAGCCTGATGTGGGGCTCAAACCCACGAGTGATGAGATCATGACCTGAGCCAAAGTTGGACACTTAGCTGACTGAGCCACTCAGGTGCCCCTGTCTTTATGCTTTTATCAGATCAAAGGAACAGTTTCAAAGAGGAAGGAACATGGGCCATTGGCTGCTGTGGAGAAAACAGAAATCTTTTGTGTTCATTAGTAGGAAGTGGTTCCTCTTTCTTTTGCTTTCTTTGCCCTTTTTCTATAGAAGGTAGGAGTTATGTACATGATTATTATAAAATGCTTGCCTGAAAGGGCAGGCCTTATATCTTAACCAAATAAGATATTAAGGATGCACAGCATAACTCACATGAGGGATGGTAATTGGGACCTCTCTGTTCTCTGCATTTGACTTTGAAGGTTCTGATATTGGGGGTTGTGGAGGACCTTCTGTGGTTGTGGTAGAGACTGGAGCTATTTAGGTTTCTGGTGTTGAGGCTTTCTAGTACACTTGTCTGTTCTAGCACAAGGATCCCGTTATAGTTGACATTAATTGCATCCTGAATTTGTCAGAATTGGCTACCTGGGCACTTGAATCTTGAGTTCTTTATATGTAATCACCCTTCTGGTTTTATGTTCTCCCATAAGGCTTGGACATACCCAGTTTCTTTCCTAGGGTTGCAGGGGATGGGCAGGAGGTAAGACTCTTTAGAGGAGTGTTACTGGGAGATCTAGGCTCTCCAAAGAAAATAATTCTTTTCTTCCCTTTCTCTTAAGAAACATTAACCTCCACAGAAGGGGGTGGCTAGAGATGAATGTGCATACGTACACAGTATTCATGAGGTTCTGGTGCACCCTCTGGTGCTACAGGCTGACAAAATGCTAGCCCATTTAGTATTGATCATTTTAATGGCAGCAAGGTGTTATGCTGTGATAACAGAACATGGAGCCTGGTGTTTCTCCCTCTTGTTCCTAATTCTTTATCAGTAATGTAATATTGATTAAAGAAAATGCATTGCAGACTCAGTACTGGCTTTATTGTAGTAGACTCTCGAGGCTCTGGGTGCTCAGAGGAATATCATATTTGGGTTTTGGAGGCTGTTTCTAGTAGTTCAAATGGGTTCTTTCCTCTGTACCACACATGAAGATCATCAGGAGACTTTTTTTTTTTTTTAGAAAGCAGAGAATGTGGTTCTTGACCTCGGTGTCATGAGTTTGAGTACCACATTGGGTGTAGAGATTACTAACTGGATCCTACTTCAAGCTCAGGCAATTGGTTCAACCCCATCCACTCATTTTTTTCCTCCTAAGAAGTTTTAGGGTTTATTTGCTTTATGGTGAGCCTTTGTTAACAAAAGCCAACTTAATTTCAAAGTCCTGAACAAGGCAGAGGAATTCCCAGTGAGCACTATTTTCAGAGTATCCAGAAGTATATTACTTCCAAGGGTGCCTGCCATGACTCTTGCCATTTACTGTAGTTTCGCATCTCTCATAATATAGGCTGTACTAACTGAATGAGAATCAGAAGGCATACTTGAGCCTTTTGGTGGCAATCATGTGCCTACCCAAGGTTGGATACCTAGTAGCAAGCAGCTTAGCATGAGGATCTCTTTCTGCATCTAATACTTAATAGGGGCTCCCTTCCTACCTCCGTGAGCTCTACCCTTGCCTATTGCATTATTGACTTTTTGTCTAGTGTACAGCTCCTGAAGCTAACAGCAAACACTAGATTCCTAGCAGTTTTTCAACTTAGTCTTTTTTAAATTATTTTTTATTTTTTAACTTATTCTTCTTTTGACTCTTAGATCAGACTTGTTGTGGAAGAGGGATTGAATCAACTACCATATAAAGAATGCATGGTGACCACCCCAACAGGTAACCAGGGCTGTTCCTCTCACATTATCCTCATAAAAATTCTGAGAATCATGGGAAAATGGAAAAAATAAGCAGTCTGAGTAGATCAGTATGTAAAATGAGGAGTCTAAGTGGACCCGTTCTTTTAAACAACTTAAACTCGAAGACATTTAGTTAAATTTATATGGATGACTTTTTGTTAATGGCTTTGCTTGTCAATTCAAATTAAAGGTTAGTAAATATTCTTTAGCATGCAAGTCTTGCCTTTGATGACAGCCCATTGGGATAAGCTGGCAGCTTATCTTCACCTCTGTAGGGAATAAATGGGGGCTGGTTTGGCACTGAAACGCCAGGTGAAAGAATGAGAAGTAAAAAAGACAAAGAAAACTAAAAGTGAGGATTGGAGAGGGTACTTTGTTTTACTTCTTTACTAAATAATGGAAGCTGTTCTATTCAGAGGTTGACTTTATGAAAATTGGGGGCTGAGCTTGTTTTATCATAATTGATACAAAATCAGGATGACACCAAGGGTTGAACATGTCTGGGTAGCGACCTCAGCCTTTGTCTTTTGCTTTTTAAGGCAGAATGGAAGCTCATAAAAAGGGATGGAATAAGGAGGCTCTCTGATGTGGCTCAAGTGTGGTCTCAGTTTGAATTGATGGAGTTTATGATACTCAGAGTGTAATGATTCTACTCTGAATTCAATTTGAGGAATATGTATGTGAATATCATGCTATCATAAATCTTGTTCCTACTCAGTGAAGTCTACCTTTCCCAATTCTCCCCATAAGTTTCTTAGAATTAAGAAATAAATGAAAAATTATGACTCTTCTCATTACTTTCACAAGGAGCCATTTTACAGAATGTCTAGACAATGATTGTTCTGTATCCAACTGCTTTAAACTATAGGCACTTTATAAAATAAGTGGGTTGCTCCAGTGATGAAAGATGAATTCTTTGGTCTTGTTCCCCAACAGGGTACAAGTATGAAGGAGTGAAATTTGAGAAGGGAAATTGTGGGGTCAGCATAATGAGAAGCGGTACGTTTTTATATGTTTAATTTTTGTCCCTTTGCATGCATAGAAACAATTTTTTTCCAGGAGAGAGATGAGCTTCTCTGTCATAATTGCAGCCTCCCTTATCTTAAATCTCACCACTTGTGTTGTATGTCCTCATGGTGCCTTGGATCATGGCCTCTGTGTTGCTGAGTTTGACTGATTTTAACTTCAGGGCATCTACTCCAGTTTTCAGAGAGATTCAGGGTAGAATGGGAGGATAGGGTAATGAGATGATGCTATCCTGAGGAGAATAGGGCAGCTTGAAGACTGATGGAATATGGCACAAATTCAGGACTGCAGAGCTATAAATACCAGACTGGAGAAATGTTTGTTCTGGTTTTTTTGTTGTTTCTTTGTTTTTATAGGGAATAGTCCTACCCTATCAGGAACTGGACTGAATGACTCAGTATTTTCAGTTTTATATTTGATGTGTGTGTGACCATATGGCAAAAGCACTTAACTGTTATTAACTCTCTGTGTATTTCCAATTGCTGGTCTTATAAATGCTGTATTTGTATGAGTCCAACTGATTACTCTTCTAAACCAAACTTTGTACAACAAAGTCACATGCCTGTAATTAGAGCGTCTACCTGTTACATGGGGAGGATTGCTTTTAATCTGTAACTTAACAAATAAATTAGCTAATTTTTGCACAAGATCCCATTGTTTGGTAGAAGCCTCACTTCCTTGCACTAGAGACAAATGACTTTTTTCCACATACAAGCATTGCGTTTTCTCTGGCTGTGAGGTTCTGTTTGTAAGCAAGTGAATACCTCAAGTAAAATAGGAGCTTTTAGCTCCCTTTTTTAAATATAAGGTAGCTTTTAAGCAATGATCAGATTTTCAAGACAATGTTATTTAACCTTTTAAAACTGGTGAAGACAATGAAGATGGGCTTTATTGGCATTTGTTTCTTCTATTTCAGTCCAGTTCCTGCCCTAAAATCAGTGGCATCCTCACAACCCTAGTACATAGCAGATGACCTTGGGGTAATGAATAGAGAGGGTTATTTTTTTAACCTTTTTAGCTGTTGGTTGATTTTCCTATATATTAGAAACTGTTTTTATGTTTTCACTACTGATAGAAAGTTTCTTCTTAAAAGAAATGTAAATGAAAATAGTTAAAGAAAAATATTAAGTAAATAACAGTAGAGGTAGGATTCTTATGTGGCCTTAAGTCTTAAGATGGTATGAGAATGATTGACTTTTGACAAACACTTCCTTAAGGGAATTCAGACTCAAAAATGACTCTGTTCAGAAACCAAGTAGGGAGTAGTAGTGTTGGTTATGGTTCTTGGGGAGGAGAGGAAGGGAACAGTATAGTTTTTCACTGTTTGCCAGGAAACGTCTGCCATTGAAATCATTGCTGGGGCGTATTAATACCTCCTGATGCCACCTTGGTCTGTAGCCCTCATTTCTTCCATATATCTTCTATTTATTTTTTTCAGATAAAAATAAAAGGTTTACATGGTTTAAAAGTCTTCCTTAAAATAATAAGAGTAAAATGGTCCTGATATTGGAAAAGCTCAGGGAGCACCCTAACAAAATACTTTACTTCTTGAATTTCATGGAAATGTGACATCTCTCAAACGTGAAAGCCAACAAAAAAACTAGCTTATCTTACTTTCATTGACCAGCCCTTAACCTGGCTTAATTGACCTGCACTAATATAAAATATGAGTATATCAGAAATGAAAGCTCTTAAGAAGAATTGCTCCCATCTTGGTAATGACCTTTTTGTATTAATAATAGTCACATGATCTGCTTTGGTCTATTTATGAACTTTATTTCTATCTCACCCTACCCTTTATCTCTTTTGAACATTTTCCTTTTTTTTAAGGTGAGGCAATGGAACAAGGTTTACGAGACTGCTGTCGATCTATACGAATTGGAAAGATCCTGATTCAGAGTGATGAGGAAACACAAAGAGCCAAAGTATACTATGCCAAATTCCCACCAGATATTTACCGGAGAAAAGTTCTTCTGATGTATCCAATTCTCAGTGAGTGGCTGGAGTTTAATTTGTATACTTTGCTTAGGGTTTAAAGCAATTCCACTTAGTGACTGCCTTTTAGGTACCCTTATATAAAGGCAAAACCCTTTATAAATATGTTTTTCTGTTGGATTTGGAGTTGCCCTGGGCAGTTTCACTGGGGAATTTTTATTGTGTAATAAGAGAATATATGTTATCTAAACTTTATTAGCTCCAAAGAGCTGTTGTTTAAAATGAATGTTCAAGAGGAGGGGCAAGATGGTGGAGAAGTAGGAAGCTCTATAATTTTCACCTGCCCACATCTATCAAACTAACAAGGACTGAAGCCACAATACTCTGATCTGCAAGAGTGGGAGGAAAACACACAGAGCTCACAAAGAGGACAGCCTCATAGGTGCCTGAGTGAGTATGAACTAGGGAAATAAACACAGGCCGGGGTCGGGAGGCTCAAAGGGGAGGGAGCCCCCACCCCAGTGCAGAGTTGTGAAGAGCATGCAGAGCCAAGGGGAGACAAGGGAAAAGAGAAAGAAGCTGAAAACACTCATAGAGTTGTCTCTAGAGAAGAGAAAAACCTCGGTCTGAGACGGAGAGGGATCCTATCATCCCATCTATAACCTCTGGGCATGGAGAGAGAAATCCGTCTGCTTTAGCTGGCACACTTTCCTTGGTCTTAGTGCGCTGATTCCAGGCAGGGCCAGGAGAAAACTGCTCCCTGACTCCCCCTACATAATGCCTGCTAGGAAGCCACCCACCTGGAGGAGTACATCTCATCTCTGGCAGCAGCATTAAAGTGCATGGACTAGGATATGGAAATAAGGCGAGGCTTGGAAAATACAATTGGCCCGCCTGTGACACAGGGAGATTGGACCCAAAAGAGTGGGTTGCAATGCTTGGTTTGAGAAGGGATTGGGGTGGCACCATTCTTTTCCCCACAACCACTAAGGTGGAGCCTTGGGGAGCAGCCAGCAGGACCTGCAGTGGAAACAAGACCCACCTACACCAAACCACACCCTTAAGCGCTGGAGAGCTGCCTTTTACTTTCCTTTTTCCTTTCCTCCTCCACCCACTATCCCCAGCCCAGGAAAGATCACCATTGATGCACTGCCAAGATTAGAGCAATTCTTCTTAATCAGATATATTTTCCCTTATTTCCTTCTTATTTCTCCCCTCCATTGCTTCTATACTTTTAAACTGTCCTTTCTCTTTCACTGTTTTTGTCCCCCCCCCCCCCCCGTTTTTCTTCTTTTCTTTTTTTTTCTTTCCCCTTTTGGCTTGCTTGTTTGTTTGATTTGTCTGTACATTTGCATGCTTTTGTTCCCTGTGTGTTTGTCTGTTTTCCTTCTCAGGGCTACCTCAAGAAACAAGCCAGTATATGCATGGTGGAGAGTCCCAAGTATCCCTGAGTAGGGGAATAAAATAACTAAAGGCACAACAAGAGAAACCGAGAGACACCATTAAAAGAAAAATTCCTGAATGGACAGGCCCTGGACAGTCAATGAGTCTCCTTTAATAGAGCAATACTAACAGGTACACAGTGCATAACTAGCTTTTAAAACTGACAAGAGTCAGAAAGCTAGCCAAAATGACGAAATGAGAGAACTCTCCTCTAAAGAAATTCCAGGAAGAAGTCAGCCACAGAACTGCTCAAAACAGATAGAAGCAATATAACGGAGCAAGAATTTAGTCAGTTGTCATAAAGTTAATCACTGGGCTTGAAAAAAGCATGCAAGTCATCAGAGAAGCTATTGATACAAAGACTAGGGACCTTCAAAGTAGCTGTGATGACTTAAAAATGGTATAAATGAGGTGCATAATAAAATGTAGGGGAACACTGCACAGATTGAAGAGGAAAGAGGAGAATAGGTGAATTAGAAGACAAAGAGCAAAACAGGAGGCCAAGAAAAATACAGAGAAAATGATCCAGGAACACGAAAGGAGAATTCGAGACCTGAGTGATACAATCAAATGGAACAATATCTGTATCATAGGAATTACTGAAGAAGAAGAAAGAGAGAAAGGTCCTGAAGGGGTGCATGATCAAATTGTAACCAAGAATTTCCCAAATCTGGGGAAGTAAATAGACATTGAAATCCAAGAGGCACAGAGAACTCCCCACAGATGTAACTTGAATTGACCTTAAGCACGACATATCATAGTGAAACTGGCAAAATATACAGATAAAGAGAGAATTCTGAAAGCAGCTAGGGAGAAGAGGGCCCTAACATACAAAGGGAATCCTATCAGAGTCGTTACAGACCTATCTACTGAAACGTGGCAGGACAGAAAATAATGTCAGGAAATCTTCAATATGATGAATGGAAAAAATATTCAGCCAAGAATCCTTTATCCAGCAAGCCTGTCAATCAGAATAGAAGGAGAGGTAAAGGTGTTCCCAAATAAACAAAAATTGACAGAATTAATCACCACCAAACCAGCCTTACAAGAAATCCTAAGAGGGACTCTATGAGGGAAATGTGGCAGGGAATAAAGAGTACCAGAGACATCACTACAAACGTGAAACCTACAGAGAACACAATGACTCTAAACCCACATTTTTCAATAATAACACTGAATGTAAATGGACTGAATGCTCTGATCAAGTGACAAAGGGTAGCAGAATGGATAAAAACCAAAATCCATCTATTTGCTGTCTACAAGAGACTCATTTTAGACTTGAAGACACCCTCAGATTGAAAGTAAGGGGATGGAGAAATATCTATCATACAACTGGAAGTCAAAAGAAGCTGGAGTAGCCATACTTATATCAGACAAACTGGACTGTAAAATAAAAGCAGTAACAAAAGATGCAGAAGGACTTTATATAATAATTACAGGGTCTCTCTATCAGGAAGAGCTAACAATTATAAACATCTACACTCCGAATTTGGGAGCACCCAAATACAATAAACAATCACAAAGAGAAACAATCTTATAGATAGATTGGAACAGATGGATTTGACAGATATATTTATAACTTTACATCCTGAGGCTAGGGAGTTCACTTTCTTCTTGAATGTGCATGGCATATTCTCTAAGATAGATCACATTCTGGGTCATAAAGGAGCCCTCCATAAATATAAATGAATTTAGATCATACCGTGCACACTTTCAGATCACACTGCTATGAAACTGGAAATCAAAAACAAGAAAAAGTCTGGAAAACCTCCAAAAACATGAAGGTTAAAGAACACCCTACTAACGAATGATTGGGCCAATCAGGGAATTAGAGAAGATATTAAAAAATATATGGAAACAAATGAAAACTAAAATACAACAATCTAAATTCTATGGGACACAGCAAAGGAAGTCCTAAGAGTAAAGTATATTGCATTCCAGGCCTATTTCAACAAACTAGAAAAAGCACAAATTCAAAATCTAACAGAGCACCTAAAAGAACTAGAAAGGCAGCAGCAAGAGCGCCCCAAACTCAGCAGAAGAAGAGAAATAATAAAGATCAGGGCAGAATTAAACAATATAGAATCCATCAAAAGAGCTGAACACATCAATGAAACCAAGAGTTGATTTTTAGAGAAAATAAAATAAACATCTAGCCAGACTCCTCAGAAAGAAAAGAGAGAACACAGAAATAGACAAAATCATGCATGAAAATTGATCTATTTCAACCAATCCCTCAGAAATACGAGCAATCATGAGGGAATACTATGAAACATTATATGCCAACAAACTGGACAACCTAAAAGAAAGGGACAAATTCCTAAACACACATGCACTACCATAATTCAAACGGGAAGAGATAGAAAATGTGAACAGACCCATAACCAGTGAAGAAATTGAGTCAGTTATCAAAAATCTCCCAATAAATAAGAGCCCAGGGTCATATAGCTTCCCAGGGGAATTCTACCAGCCATTTAAAGCAGAGTTAATACCCATTCTTCTCAAGCTATTCCAAAAATATAGAAATAGAAGGAAAACAAAACTTCCGGACTCATTCTACAAAGCCAGCATCACTTTGATTCCCAAACCAGGCAGAGATCTAAACAAAAAAGAGCACTACAGACCAATACCCTTAATGAATACAGACGCAAAAAATACTCAACAAGATACTAGCAAATCGAATTCAACAGCATATAAAAAGAATTATCCATCATGATCAAGTGGGATTCATTCCTGCGTTACAGGGCTGGTTCAATATTCATAAATCCATCAATGTGGTTCATTACATTAATACAAGAAAAGATTAAAACCATATGATCTGTCGGTGGATACAGAAAAAGCACTTGACAAAATACAGCATCCTTTCTTAATAAAACCCCTCGAGAAAGTTGGGATAGAAGGACTTTACTTAAACATCATAAAAACCATTCATGAAAAGCCCACAGCTAATGTCATCCTCAATAGGGGAAAACTGAGAGCTTTCCCCCTGAGTTCAGGAACACGACAAGGATGTCCACTCTCACCACTGTTGTTTATCATAGTGCTGGATGTCCTAGCATCAGCAGTCAGACAACAAAAGGAAATAAGAGGCATCAGAATTGGCAAAGAAGAAGTCAAACTTTCACTTTTCGCAGATGACTTGATACTCTACATGAAAAACCCAACTGACTCCACCAGAAGCCTTCTAGAACTGATCAATGAATTCCGCAAAGTCACAGGGTACAAAATCAATGCACAGAAATTGGTTGCATTTTTATATACTAATAATGAAACAACAGAAAGAGAAATAAAAAAACTGACCCCATTCCCAATTGCACGAATAACTAACTATAAAATACCTAGGAATAAACCTATCCAATGATGTAAAAGACCTGTATGATGAAAACTATCGAGAGCATATGAAAGAAATTAAAGGAGACACAAAGAAATGAAAAACATTCCATGCTTATGAATCAGAAGAATAAACATTCTTAAAATGTCATTATTACTCAATGCAATCTACACATTCAATGCAATCCCAATGAAAAGTGCACCAGCATTTTTTTCAAGGCTAGAACAAACTATCTTAAAATTAGTGTGGAACCACAAAAAAAAAAAACCCGAATAGCCAAAATAATATTGAAGAAGGATGCTAAAAGGGGAGGCATCACAATCCTAGTCTTTACCCTCTACTACAAAGCTGTCAGCATCAAGACAGTATGGTACTGGCACACAAACTGACACAGAGTCCAATGGAATAGAATAGAGAATGCCGAACTGGACTGACAGATGTATGGCCAATTAATCTTTGACAAAGCAAGAAAGAGCATCCAATGGAAAAAAAGACAGCCTCTTTAGCAGGTGGTGCTGGAAGAACTGGACAGCAACATGAAGAAGAATAAAACTAGACCACTTTCTTACACCATACACAAAAATAAACTCAAAATGGCTGAAGTACCTGAATGTGAGACAGGAAACCATTAAAACCCTCGAGGAAAAAGCAGGAAACAGCCTCCTTGATCTCAACTGCAGCAATATCCTACTCGACACATCCCCAAAAGGCAAGGGAGTCAGGAGTAAAAATAAACTAATGGGACCTCAACAAGATAAAAAGCTTTTGCACTGGAAAGGAAACAATAAAAAAAACTAATAGGCAACCAATTGAATGGGAAAAGATAGTTGCAAGTGACATATCTGATAAAGGGCTCATGTCCAAAGTCTATGAGGAACTCACCAAACTCCACACCCAATAAACGAACAATCCAGTGAAGAAATGGGCAGAAGACATGAATAGACACTTCTTCAGAGAGGATATCCAGATGGACACATGAAACAATGCTCAGTGTCACTCTTCATCAGGGAAATACCAATCAAAACCACACTGAGATACCACCTCACATGGGTAAGAGTGGCTAAAATGAACAAATCAAGAGACTATAAATGCTATACATGCTGATCCTGTATGACCCAGCAGTGACACTGCTGGGGACTTACCCAAGGGGTACAGAAGTGCTGGTGTATAGGGGCACATGTACCCCAATGTTCACAGCAGCCCTTTCAACAATAGCCAAATAATGGAAAGGGCCTAAATGTCCATCAAGTGATGAATGGATCAAGAAGATGTGATTTATATGTACAATTGAATTCTACATGGCAATAAGAAAGAATGAAATCTGGCCATTTTTAGCAATGTGGATGGAACCTGAGGGTGTCATGCTAAGCGAAGTAAGCCCAGCAGAGATGGATAGATACCATATGTTTTCACTCATAGGTCTAACAGGAGAAACTTAACAGAGAACCATGGGGAGGGAAAGGGTAGGAAAAGACTTAGGGAGTGGGAGGGAGCCAAATCATGAGAGACTCTTGACTAACTGAAAACAAAGTTAGGGCTGAAGGGGGAAAGAGGAAGGGGGGCTGATGGTCATGATGGAAGGCACTTGTGGGGAAGAGCACTGGGTGTTACATGGAAACCAACTTGACAATAAACTATAAGAATAAAAAATTAAAGTGAATGTTCACACTGGAGTAAAGGAGGTAATGAGGCAGAATATATAGAACACAGAAGATATATTGAAATATGTCTCTTCTCTAGTCCACTGAGTATAATAGTGATTTTCTCAATGATTTATCCTCTCTGGGAGTAATATTTTTCTCATATTGTATGGTTTCCTAAGCTTACTCAGATCATACATGGCATTGTCTCTCAGGGTTGGTGGTAGAGGTTGGGTGTCAAACTTGTTATCTCTAATAATGAATTTAGGGTTCGTTGTGCATTTGAAATCTGAAAAGTATGTACTTCGTGTCCATTATTGAAGATAACGTCATTGGTAAAGAAAGGTGCAAATGAAGCTTTGTCTAATGTCATATGTTAGATTATTAAACTGCCTTTAGCTTCAAAGAATCTTTAAAGACGTCTTGAGATAAATGTTAATGTTGCTAATACATTTGGGTGTCATTTGATTTCAGGCACTGGAAATACTGTAATTGAAGCTGTAAAGGTTCTTATAGAACATGGAGTTCAACCCAGTGTTATTATCCTACTCAGTCTGTTCTCTACTCCTCATGGTGAGTTCAGCATAAGGTAGTATCTAGAGCTCCAGTTGGTCATGGGGTGGGTAAGTGTGTATCTGTCCAGACTCTTTTCAGGAGGAAAAGTTCATTTGCTTCCACATTAAATCTAAATCTAATTTTGGTAATTTATAACTTATGTTTTTACACTCTAAGCTGGGTGATAGGATAATATTTTATACCATTCTAATGTTCAAATTCAAATGAAATGTGATGAACTAATCGTTTTGAAGGGGATTGCGATTGTTTTTGTGGTAGCCTTGTTTGGGTAGAGCCTGCAAATAGCTGAAATGTCTCTGTTTCTCCTGACTTCTCACTGGAGCCTGAGAACTGCTCCTAAACTGCAAGAAACTTGAGAATCTGGCTAGATCTTGTGGTCTTGTTGCAGTTAACTTTGCAGCATAAAGCAAAGAGCCGAAGTTTTGTTTAAGTTCTGCTTCTGTTCGAAGGGCATAATGGTAGAACTGTGTGTTCTCAATTTCCCCAGGAGAATAAGCCTAATGTAAGGCCTCATTTTTTTGCCACACAATCTAGGACAAGTGTGAAAGTGTCCTAAGAAAATAATCATACATGTATGTAGAAACTTAGCTTTCAGGATATTCATTGCAGAGTTACGTTTAGTGTAAGAAAAAACTGAGTAGAATATACATGCCTTACAATAAAGAATTGTTTAAATATATATTTAGGGGCGCCTGGGTGGCTCAGTCAGTTAAGCATCCGACTTCGGCTCAGGTCATGATCTCACAGTCTTTGGGTTGGAGCCTTGCGTCAGGCTCTGTGCTGACAGTTCAGAGCCTGGAGCCTGCTTCGAATTCTGTGTTTTCCTCTCTTTCTGCTTCTCCCCCATTCTTGCTGTCTCACTCTGTCTCTCAAAAATAAATAAAAGTGGGGCACCTGGGTGGCTCAGTTGGTTAGGCCTCTGACTTCGGCTCAGGTCAGATCTCACGTTCGTGGGTTCGAGCCCCGCGTCAGGCTCTGTGCTGACAGCTAGCTCAGAGCCTGGAGCCTGCTTCCGGTTCTGTGTCTCCTTCTCTCTCTGACCCTCCCCCTCTCATGCTCTGTCTCTCTCTGTATCAATAAATAAAACATTAAAAAATAAATAAATAAATAAAGTTAAATATATATGTATATATATTCAAAGGATGTAATATTATATAACTAAATTATGTTTTCGAAAAAAATTTAATAACATCTACAGGGTAAACATTAAAAAGCATGTTAAAAAATAATAGCATTAGAATAATGTAAAATGTTATAAAAATCACCAAGTTTAGAGCCAATAAGACAAATTATGACTATTATGACTACTGCAATCAGGTTTGGATTTAACATAGACCTTAATGAGGCTTTACTTAGCATGAGAGGCTAGACAGATGCACAGTACTATTTCAGTTTTCAAATACACACTATATTAATAGTGGATATCTTAAAATGGTGGGGTTCTAAGTGATTCATTTGTTTTTTTAAGCTTTATTTTGGTATTTTTCAGATGTTTGACAATGAATTTGTATTTGTTTCATAATTGAAAAGAAAGAGAAATATGTGGCTTCTAGTTAGAGTGTTTCCTCATGTCCAAAGGTTCCATGTCTCAGCCAACCCTGAAGAGGCTAGAGTGTATCTCGTTGGGAGGGCTGCATTCAGTATGACATTGATTATTTTGTTGTTTCATAATAAAAATTTACTTGCAGTTCAAACGTCAATGGTGACAAAGGGCGATTTGCTTGCTCACCCATTTATATATAGCAGAGATGGCATTGTAAACATTGAGATAACCAAATAATTATTGGGCTTTCTGCTTTTGGAAGTAGAAAAGTAACTGTGTTAGTTCTAAGAGTATACATTAGAATAGTATACTATTCTTTGACATTGTCAAATCTTTGACATGAAAAAATCTTATTTCCTGACAACATCATTATTACTTTTTAGTTTGGCTAGGGTCCTAGCTAGACTCTTTTTGTGCAACATCCAAAGCTAGAGTCCTATCTTCTAAAAGCTAGCTCGCTCTGATATACCAAATAAGTTTTCACATTTGTTTCAGTGTTCCAATTGCGAAACTATCCATCATCTTATATATAATGCTGTTTCTGGAAAGGAGTGTATTCTTCTGTGCCACATGCCTTTAAAATGAAACAAAATACTGGCACCTGGATGGCTCAGTCTGTTTTGAATCCGACTCTTGGGTTCAGCTCGGGTCATGATCTTACAGTTTGTGGGTTCAAGCCCCATGTCAGGCTCCACATGACGTTGTGGAGACTGGTTGAGATTCTCTCTGATCACACTCGCTTGCTCTCTCTCTCTCTCTCTCAATAAGCATTTTTTTTGAAGAAAGAGAAAGAATAATTTAAAATGAAAACAAAACAAAGATTTCTGGAAGAAAGTTGCTATAACTGAATGTATTTGTAATATCTCAGATATAAAACAATTTGATTCTAAGAATTCATTAGTTATTGGGTGGGGGCATAGTGTGATGATTGTCACAGCTTTTCAGATTTCAGACATATAAACTAAGAGATTAGCAAAGTCTGACTATGTGTTTAAAATTAATGCTACCAAAAAGTCCTGCCATAACAGCAATTTTCCTGTTATTTTTTGAAGGTGCTAAATCAATCATTCAGGAGTTTCCAGAGATCACAATTTTAACTACTGAAGTTCACCCTGTTGCACCTACGCATTTTGGACAGAAATATTTTGGGACAGACTGAGTTATCAAAGAAAAACAAGTTATCTTTTGCAATATTACAGTTAATGTTTTGAGTTTCTACCTGTTTTACTAATTCACTTGGAGAATGGCAGAGAAAACCATGCTTTATAATTTTTGGTAGTAGGTATAGTAAAAAGGAAATATTTGAGATTTAATGTATTTGTTTGTTTCTTGACTGATGGCACCAAATTCAAAAATGCAGCACACATAACTCTTAGAAAATATTTTAATAATATTCTAATGCAAGTTGATGATCCCTCAATGCATTGACACAGTTTCCTAATTTTTGAACCTCTCAGTGTGGATGTTGTTTGCAGCCACAAATAAAACCCAACTGGGATTCTGTTCTTTGGCCCACTCTACTTTGCATTTTGTTTAGTTTACTTTTAGGTTTAGGGAGATTTCATGTATATGACTGTTGTCACCTTCTCCTCTTTACTTCCCAGTACTATACATGCTGGTAACTTGAACAGGGTGAAAAAAAGAATACCTCCTGGAATTTTACATTTCGTTAATAGCGTCACTCAATTAGTAGACCCAGGCTATATGGTTAGCTCTTCAGTCAAGCCATTATGTTCTTTGTGGCTCCGTTTCCATCATGTGCATTGTTGGTAGGTGCTTTGCCAAGTGTAATGAAGTGAAGAAATGATGGAGCATTTCCACCAACTGGAACTATAATATTAATTTACATAGATAGATTGAACCAAGGATATCTGGAATTCCCTGGAAAGGAATTGGTAATTTTTCTGAAGTATGGGGGGGGGGGAACGGTTTCTTGCCGAGTTTTATGGCCAGTAAGTACATTAAAATGCTACATTTTTAATTTGGATATTTCATATGATTTGGAAATGAGTTATTTTACATGCCTGTCAACTGAAGATGTATTAAAATTAAAAACACTATATTTTTAAAATCCTCCAGTTATATATGTGTTTATATTTAGGCCTTGAAAAGCAAGATAAACTGTTGTAGAAAACAATGTTTGTGTTTGGAAACTTTTTTGTAAAATCCTGATCTCATTTTACATTGATAATAAATATTTTAACAGTGGTTCTGGCTGGTTACTTAAATAATTATATTCTCATTGTCCCATAGGCATCTGTTGTGGGCCTCTGTTCTGAAATATGCAGAGAAGAGCAGAAGGAACCAAAGCTGAAGAAAGTCAGCAAAGCTTAGGGGAGAAGAGCAAAAGATGGTGGACAATGGACTACCTTTCCCCTATAGGGCCTAGGAATGTTGAAATGACTTCAGTATATTTTTCACTTTATTTTTAATTTTTTATTTAAATTCCAGTTCGTTAACAGGGGTGTCTGGGTGACTCAGTCGGTTAAGAGTCTGACTTGGACTCAGGTCATGATCTCATGGTTCGTTGGTTCAAACCCCCAATCAGGCTCCATGCTGACAGCTCAGAGCCTGGAAACTGTCTTCGGGTTCTGTATATCCCTTTCTCTCTGACCCTCCCGTGATAGTGCTATCTCTCTCTGTCTCTCAAAAATAAATAAAAAAACATTAAAAAAATAAATTCCAGTTAGTTAACAGAGTGTAATATTAGTTTCAGGTGTAGAATTTGGTGATTCATTGCTTACGTGTAACACCCATGGCTCATCACAAGAAATGCCCTCCCACTCCCCATCACCTATTTAACACATTCACCTACCCCCCATCCCCCTACTAACCATTAGTTTGTTCTTTATACTTAAGAGTCTGTTTCCTTGTTTGCCTTTCTTTTCTCCCCCATGAACATTTATTTTATTTCTTAAATTCCACATATGAGTGAAATAATATGGTATTTGTCTTTCTCTGACTTATTTTGCTTTGCATAATACTCTTCAGCTCCATCCACTTCATTGCAAATGGCAAGATTTCATTCTGTTATGGCTGAGTAATATTCTACACACACACACACACACACACACACACACACACACACACACCACAATTTGTTTATCCGTTCATGAGTCTATGGACATTGGGGCTCTTTACAGAATTTGGCTAATGTTGGTAATGCTGCTATAAACATTGGGGTGCATGTATCCCTTTGAATCTGTATTTTTGTATTCTTTGAGTAAATACTTAGTAGTGCAGTTACTAAGTCATAGGGTAGTCCTATTTTTAATTTTTTGAGGAACCCCCATACTATTTTCCAGAGTGGTTACACCAGTTTGCATTCAGACCAACAGTGCTAAAGGGTTCCCCTTTGTCCACATCCTCACCAACATCTGTTGTTTCCTGAATTGTTAATTTTAGCCATTCTGACAGGTGTGAGGTGTTATCTCATTATGATTTTGATTTATATCTCCCTGATGATGAGTGATGTTGAGCATCTCTTCATGTGCCTGTTAGCCATCTGAATGTCTTCTTTGGAAAATGTCTAGTTATGTCTTGTGCCCATTTCTTAACTGGGTTATTTGTTTTTTGGGTGTGGATTTTTGGTGAGTTCCTTGTAGATTTTGGATACTAACCCTTTATTCCATATGTTATATGCAAATGTCTTCTCTCATTCTGCTGGTTGCCTTTTAGTTTTGTTGATTGCTTCCTTTTACTGTGCAGATACTTTTTTATCTTGATGAGGTCCCGATACTTAATTTTTGCCTATATTTCTCTTCCCTCCAGATACATATGTAGTAAGAAGTTGCTGCGGCTGGGGTCAAAGAGGTTGCTGCCTGTGTTCTCCTGTAGGATTTTGATGGTTTCCTGTCTCACATTTAGGTCTTTCATCCATTTTGAGTTTATTTTTGTATATGGTATAAGAAAGTGGTCCAGGTTTATTCTTCTGCATGTCGCTTTCCAGTTTTCCCAGCACCATTTGCTGGAGAAACTTTTTTCATTGGATACTCTTTGCTGCTTTGTTGAACGTTAGTTGGCCATATATTTTGTGGATCCATTTCTGGGTTCTCTATTATGTTAAATTGATCTAAGTGTCTGTTTTTGGATAGTATACAGATTTTAAAAATTTTGTTCTAATCCATGAGCATGGAATGTTTTTTTCATTTTTGTGTCATTTTCCAATTTTTTTTTTATCAATGTGTTATAGTTTCAGAGTACAGATTATTTATCCCTTTGGTTAGGTTTATGCCTAGTTATCTTATGGTTTTTGGTGCAATTGTAAAAGGGATTGATTACTTGATTCTCTTTCTGCTGCTTCATTTTTGGTATCTATATGCCAATAGATTTGGTATCTAGATTACTGGTATCTATATACCAACAGATTTCTATGTTCTATATCTATTTGGTATCTGCTGCTTCATTATTGTTATCTATATACCAATAGATTTAAAAAAATTTTTAGTGTCTTATTTATTTATGAGAGAGAGAGATAGCATGAGCAGATGAGGCTCAGAGAGAGGGAGACACAGATCTGAAGCAGGCTCCAGTCTCTAAGCTAGCTGTCAGCACAGAGCCCGACACGGGGCTTGAACCCACGAATGGTGAGATCATGACCTGAGCTGAAGTCGGATGCTTAGCCAACTGAGCCACCCAGGTGCCCCTATAACCAATAGATTTTTATGTTGATTTTGCATCCTGTGACTTCACTGAATTCATGTATCTGTTGTAGCAATTTTTTTGGTGGAGTCTTTTGGATTTTCTCCATAGAATATCATGCCATCTGCAAATAGTGAATGTTTGACTTCTTCCTTGCTGATTTAGATGCCTTTTATTTCTTTTTGTTGTTTGTTTGTTGAGGCTAGGACTTCCAGTACTATGTTGAATAACAGTGGTAAGAGTGGACATCCCTCTCTTGTTCCTTGCCATAGAGGAAAAGGTCTCAGTTTTTCCCCATTGAGGGTAATATTAGCTGTAGGGTTTTCATATATGGCCTTTATGATATTGAGCTATGTTCTCTCTATCCCTCCTTTCAAGTATAGGTGCTGTACTTTGTGAAATGATTTTTCTCCTTCTATTCAAATGGTCACATGGTTCTTATCCTTTTACTAATGTGGTGTATCACGTTGATAGATTTGGGAATATTGAGGGGCACCTGGGTGGCTCAGTTGGTTAAGCATCCAACTCTTGATTTGGCTTGGGTCATGATCTGATGGTTCATGAAATCAAGCTGTGTGTTGGGGCTGACAGCATGGACTCTGCTCCAGATTCTCTCTTTCCCTCTGTTTCTGCCCCCCTCTCTCTCAAAAATAAATAAATTTTAAAGAAAATTGATTTGTAAATATTGAACCACCTTGCGACCTAGGAATAAATTCCACTTGATCATGGTGAATAATTTTCTTAATGTATGAAAAAAAAAAGCAGTTTGAGACAAATAGGTACAAACTCTTCTTAAGAAATGTCTATAAAATTCTTCTGTGAGGCCATCTGGACCTGGATTTCTGTTTGTTGGGAGGGTTTTTTTTTTTAAATAGTTTATTGTCAAATTGTTTTCCATATAACACCCAGTGCTCTTCCCCACAAGTGCCCCTCTCCATGACCATCACCCTCCTTCCCCCCTCCCCCTCCCCCTTAAGCCCTTGGTTCGTTTTCAGTATTCAATATTTTCTCATGTTTTGTGTCCCTTTCTCTCCCCAGTTGGGAGGTTTTTGATTACTAATTCAATTTCTTTGTTGGTTATGGATCTGTTCAAGTTTTCTATTTCCTCCTGTTTCAGTTTTGGTAGTTTTTATGTTTCTAGGGATTTATCCATTTCTTCAGATTGTTTCATTTGTTGGCAAGTGATTTTTCATAATCTCTTATATTTCTGTGGTGTTGGATGTTATTTCTCCTTTCTCATTTGTGACTTTATTTATTTATGTTCTTTTACTTTTCTATTTGATATGTCTGGCTAGGGGATATCAATAATTTTTTCAATGAAACAGCTCATGTTTTCATTGTTCTGTTGTATTGTTTTTTAGTTTCCATATCATTTATTTTTGCTCTAATCTTTATTATTTCCCTCCTTGTGCTGGCTTTAGGCTTCTTTTGTTGTTCTTTTTGTAGTTCTTTTAGGTATAGGTTAGGTTGTTTGAGATTTTTCTTGCTTCTTCAGCTAGTCCTCTATTGGTATCTACTACCCTCTCAGGGATGCCTTTTTGTATTCTAAAAGTTTTGGACTATTAATATTTTTATTTTCATTGATTTCTATGTATTTTTTAAAATTTCTTCTTTGGTTTCCTCATTGACCCATCGTTTGGTAGCATGTTATTTGACTTCAATGTATTTGTGGTCTTTTTATTTTATTTTATTTTATTTTATTTTATTTTATTTTTATCATGATTGACTTCATAGATTCATAGTATTGTGGTCAGAAAATATGCATGGTATGATCCCAGTTGTTTCTGTACTTGTTGAGGCCTGATTTGTGACCTAATATATGATCTGTTCTGGAGAATGTCCCATGTGCACATGAAAAGAATGTGTATTCTGCTGCTTTAAGGTGAAATGTTCTGAATATATCCGTAAAGTCCATGAGGTCCAGTGTGTCATTCAAAGCCATTGTTTCCTGGGGACTCGCTCCACGTGGATCCAGTGTGTTGGTGGAGTCTGTGAGCCCAAGCTTATATAAGCCCGTAATAAAGCCCTTTGCTTTGCATGCGTGACTCGGGCTCCCAGGTAGTCTCTGGTTTTTGGGGGCAATATTGGAAACTTGGGTATTACATATGGTGCATTGGCTGGGAATCCCTCCTCCCCCAGAGCTCCTGGGACCCCGACATGTTGGGCCTAATCGCCAGCTGGTGAGTGCACTCATTTTCTTGTCTGTCTGTGTCTAAGTCTTTCTTGTTTGTCTGGTCAGTTCTTTGTGTGCGTGGGCCCTTGTGCGCGGGGCCTAGGCAGGAGGTGGCTGAAACGACTTCTGTGGGGCCTCAAAGGAGCCAGGTGGATGTGCTGCGGAAAGCTCGAGGCTGTGGGTGCCAAGAGACGTCTCAGACCCACTCTGAATTAGGTGAGTGGGATCTAGGACCCCACTGGGAGGCCGGAGAGCCAGTTCACCTTTCTGAATTAGGTGAGTGGGACCTAGGATCCCACCATGAGGCTGGAGAGCTGGTTCACCTTTCTGAATTGGGTGAGTGGGGTCCAGGATCCTACCGGGAGGCTGAAGAGCTGGTTCACCTGCAGGGGGTTTCACTGGTGGCAGCAGCAAGACCCCATTAGGTTGGGTGAGTGGAATCTAGGATCCCACTGGGAGGCCAGAGAGCTGGCTCACCCATCTGAAGTAGGTGAGTGGGATCTAGGATCCCACTGGGAGGCCAGAGAGCCAGTTCGCCTATAGTAGGTTGGGCGAGTGGGGCCTAGGACCCCACTGGGAGGCTGGAGAGCCAGTTCGCCTGTAAGGGGTTTCGTTGGTGGCAGCAGCGAGACCCCACTAGGTTGGGTGAGTGGGATCTAGGATCCCACTGGGAGTCCGGAGAGCCGGTTCACCTGCAGGGGGGTTTGCTGATGGCAGCAGCGAGACCCCATTAGGTCTCTGTTTGTTTGTGTAAGTCCTCCGTGGGAGGGAGGCAAAGTATAATTCCTCACTGGGACGAAGGCAAAGTTTAATTATCTGTTTGCTATGCATCTAAGTGTTATTTTGATTGTGACTCTGACTGACGAGGACATGGGACAATCTACTTCAAACCCCCTAGATCTTTTTTGCAGGAACAAATGGCTGACCTTCAACGTTGGATGGCCAGAAGATGGAACCTTCCACCTCCCCACTCTGGTTAAAATCTTTTCTTTCTCCTAGGCTCTTAGCAGCCAAGAAAATTACCACTGCCCAGGAAACCAAAAGCATTGGAGCTCTTCAGTAACATTTCTGGCTTCCCCTCCCACTCTTTGTTTCTGCACTTACCTGGGTGTGATATGCCTCATTGTCTCCTCTGAGCCTCAGGGGTAGGAACAAAGGCACTCCCAAGGAAGATTTAGCCCACATCCACTGGGTGGGAAAAGGCCAATCTGCATAAAGGGCCTCACCCAGCAGGAGGCAACAAGTTCCTCCTTCCGCCCTAGGTGATAAGAAACAAAAGACAGAAGTCAGATTTTTGCATCAAATTTCCATGTCAAAATTAACTAGGGAACAAAGTGTCTCACATGGGCTCATTCAGTGTTTAAATTACTCTAAGTCTGTTAGTTTGCTACAGTACAAATAAGTTCCTATTATCTCTGTTCCAAATGGGTAGCAAAGTAATAGTTAAATTGATCTGTCTCAGTAATTGTTATGATAGTTTTAAAGGTTCTTGGTAACTTGAAACGTTAAGGTTTTACTTGAGATTGAATTCATTGGCTGTCTAACAAGATAAAAACTAAAGCACAAGCCACAACTAGTAATTGATATATTGGTATAGGATGAGGTCCGTAGATGCTTGTGTTTTTGACTTGTGGCAAAATAACTGGGGATATTTAAAACTGTTAAGAAGCTGCTTTGTACTTAATTGGTTCATAAAATTACCATCTAAGAAAAGTTCTGGTTACTAAGTCCTCAATTGGAGACTAAGGTTTCTAAGAGTTAAAATTCTGTTAAGTGTACATCAGACTGATGGGGAAAAATAAGAAAAGCAACACTATATGCAGGAAATTGGGGATATGTAAGATATATATAAGAAATAAAAGTACATTTTTGTTAAGGGTAAAAGAAAGTAATTTTGTCTCAGATAAGACTGGTTGTTTGGAGAAAAATAGCTTTGGGAAAAAGTTTAAAGGCAAAGAAAAGTTGCAGAAAGTTTCTGTAGGGAAATCATCAAAAAAATTTTATGTGTGAGGTTGAGATAAATGGAATATTAAAGGTATATTGGTATAAGGTTGAAATTCTGCTTTTCTCTCTTTCAAAAGATAAGTTTTTCCGGACCTGTGGTCTGCTCTTGTTAACACTATGTAAATGAAGGGTTTCTCTTTTGTTAAGAAGACAAAAGCTTTAGGTCTTATCTTTATCAGGTCTTTGATTGCTTAGTTAAAACTTCCCTAAGGTTAAAAAAAGGAGTTAGGTTTTGCTAAAGGATCCCAAAGGCAAATAAGAACTTTTATTGCCACTTTGGTTAAATAAATAGAGTTTTCAGATTTGTAACAATTTGTAATCCTATTTAGGATGTGCTTTGTAATTTCCTAAGGTTTTAACAAATTTCCCAGTATTCAAATGGTAGAGAAGTCTTTTGACCAATTAGGCCCTTTCATTCAGGATGACAAGTTACTTTAAAAAAGCACTGTTGTACAGTGGTAAACCTTAGGCTTTATTGTATGGGTGAATGCTGCAACTGCTCAAATATATGTGCAGTCCCTAAAGTTTTAATGTATGGGTATAAGATCATTACTTAACACCTTTAGTAATCAAAATGTTAAGTGTCACTAAATTTCTTTGTCAAAGTGCATCATAATGAACTCCTCAGATCTTTAGATTCTGTCACAGAACGTGTTTCTTCTTCAAGGGAAGTTGTAAAGAGGAGTTTAGGGACAAATGCAGTATTTGACATCTTTTAGGTTAGTACTAACATGGGTAGAAACTTCCAGAGCTAGAAGCTGCATTGAACCTGAACAAGAATTAAAAACATGGGACCAAGTAAATTGATAAAAATTATAGTTTTGTAACTCTTGTTGAAAATATTGCTGTTCCTTTAGTGTTTGCTTATCCAGATTAAGAAACTTTCTCTTAAGATATCTATGAGGACAGAAATGTCATAAAGTGTTTATTTGTCTAGAGCATTTATCTTTTCTCTCTACTTAAACCGTCTGAAATTCAGAAACTCACAGTGAGTATTCTATTTTCACGGCCATTACAATTGTTTGCATAAGTTCAATAAGAGTCTGTTCATTTTATAGTAGGACACCATTGAAAATACTGGTTATTTTACCAAGGCTTTGACTGGAATGTCCTAATTGACAGTTATACATAGGCTCAGAGATGACCTGACAGCTTTAAGGAACTAAGGTTGACTTTATGGAACATGGAGCCATAAAGCCTCGTGGAAATGTTGGCTCACAGAGTTGGCTCACCTTGCTCACAGAGTTCCCAGCAGCCTCCCCAGGTGAGTAAAGAAGGTCACTTCCTGGCAGGTGCAGGAACCTCAGCATATCTTGGGAACCTCAGGAAGAGGAATTGGCCCAATTTAACAGGTATTGCAGGCCTGTCTGATGAAAAGTGCTTGGCTTGGCTTCTGGCCCAGAGTGGCTATTAAAAGTTCAACCTGGAGATTCCTTATAAAAGGACCCAGCAAAGCAAGCCTTATAAAGTCCTCATGAACAATCTTTATTCTTGATGAGCTTATGTAAATAATTAGGCCAGGGTTGTTAAGACTGGACTCGTTCCACCAATGCATTAGTCTCGATTTGGCCATCTCTGATAATGGAGGGTTTTTTTTTAGAGAGAAAAACTGTTTCAGCAATGCACTACTGTAAATGCAATTCTAGTTCTGAGTGTCTAAATATTTGTTGTTGGAACTTAGACTTGTTAGTCTGTGAGGATGATATTTAAAATGGGGGTCACACCTTTTCAAAAGACTTAAAGGTGGACTTCAGAGATATGCAAATAAACAAAAAGTTCAGCCCCTATTAAAGTTTCAGGTATCTCTCTGGAGTTCAGTGGACCGACTCAGAAGAACCCTCAACTTGGTGAGATGATCCAGATCTAGTTGATCAGCTTGAAGTGATCCTCAAAAAGACTCTGACTCCTGAGAATCTCCAGCCCTGCTCCAGCCACACCCCAGAAGCTGGCTGGTCTAGCACGGCAGAAGCCTGAGGAATCATCGGTCCAGTAAAATAAACTGTCCTGTCTCTTTGCCATTGGACTGCAAATGTTGTCCCAGAAAGTTGGGGAAGCAGAAAAAAAAATCCTGATTGCGCTAACCTTCCTCTTATAGATAGGATGTTTTGTTGGTATTAATTGCCTCTAATCTGGGCATGGGATAAGGGGAGCCTACGCCTCTACTGCCAGACTCTAACAGGGGGTCTTCGAGTGACCACTAGATGGTCACTTAACCAATTTGGCTAAGGTTAGTAATGTAGAAAGAATCATAAAGGCGTACTGCACTTATACGTCCAAGGATCCTGAAGAAATTGGCTGTCATTCTTACTCTTGTAAACCAGGCAGCACCAGATATTAGAAACCCTAAAAGAGACCCTTACCAAATTAACCATGGAGACTGGCGGAAATTGGGTAGTTCTCCTTCCCTATGCCCTTTACAGGGTAAGAATTTCCCCTTACACAAAGCAGGGCTATGCTAGGCTTTAGGGGAACAATGTTACTTCTATGCCAATAGCTCAGGAATTGTACAGGATAGTCTAGCTGTGGTTCATGGCCACCATAAGAGAGGAGAAGAACGAGGAGCCAAAACCAAAATTGGTGTAGTTTTAACATTTGGCTTTTGTATCATTAATGAGATCATAGCATTTGTCAAAGAGCATGTAAATGTTATTCGTTAATGGTCTTAAGAGCATGTAGCCTTAAACCAGAACAATAGTAACTTAGCTGACCCAGGATTGGGTCAGTTACAAGACAGAGGGGGGAATGTAAGGACGCATGTCTGATTCAAGCTTCCCCTCTGACCTTGAAGGCCAGCTAACAGCATTAACATTTCTAAGGGCAGGCCTAAAGATGGAGGTTAAGACTGGTCACGCCCTCATGCTAAGTGAAATAAGTCAGG
>NC_043717.1:54983450-55004412 GCF_006229205.1 Suricata suricatta
GTGAGGGACACAGATCAAGGGAGACTACTGAATACTGAAAATGAACCATGGACTGAAGGGGGAGGGGGAAGGAGGGAGGGGGTGATGGTCATGGAGGGGGGCACTTGTGGGGAGAAGCACTGGGTGTTATACGGAAACCAATTTGACAATAAACTATTATTTAAAAAAAAAAGACTAGTCACGCCCTACCTGAGGGTCCTAGTCACGCCCTGTCAGGGTCCTGGGCCCACTCTGGGATTGGTCAAGGCTCTAAATGTGGTTCGCTCCCACTGGGGGTGTCGATGTATGGTTAAAGTTACTTCCAGTATTGACAGGGGGAGTAGGGATTGGATCGCTGTGCTTGTGTCACCATTTCCTGTAACGCCCTCTCCGTAAAAGAGCCCCTGCCCCGCCATGTTTGGGGGTCACTCCATGTGGATCCAGTGTATTGGATCTGTGAGCCCGAGCTTATATAGCCCATAATAAAGCTCTTTGCTTTTGCATGTGTAAAAACAAACAAACAAAAAAAAAAACAAAGCCATTGTTTCCTTGTTGATTTTCTGTTTAGATGATCTGTCCATTGCTGTAAGTGGGGTATTAAAGTTCCCTACTAGTATTGTATTATTATCAATTAGTTCCTTTATGTTTATTGTTAAGTGTTTTATATATTTGGGTGCTTCATGTTGGGTACAAAAGTATTTATAATTGTTTGATCTTGTTGGATATTCCCCTTATTATGATATAATGCCCTTCCTTAGTTTAAAGTCTGGTTTGTGTGATCTAAGTGTTGCTACTCTGGCTTTCTTTTGACATGCATTTGCATGATAAATATTTCCCCATCCCTTCGCTTTCAATCTGCAGGTGTCTTTAGGTTTAAAATGTATGTCCTTTAGGCAGCATATAGTTGGGTCTTGTTTTTTTGTCCATTCTGATACCCTATGTCTTTTGATTGGAGCATTTAGTCCATTTACATTCAGAGTACTCGTTGGTAGATATGTATTTAGTGCCATTTTATTACTTATCTTGTTGTTTCTGGAGATTTTCTCTGCTTCTTTCTTGTCTTTGTCACTTTTGGTCTTTTCTTTCTACCCAAATAATCCCCTTTAAAATACTTCTTACAGGGGTGGGTTAGTGGCCATGAACTCTTTTAGTTTTTGTTTGTCTGATATTTATCTCTCCTTATATTCTGAATGATAGCCTTGCTGGATAGTGTGTTTCTGTCTGCAGATTTTTCTCATTCAGCATTTGGAATATAGCATACCACTACTTCTTGGCTTGCCATGTTTCTGTTGAGAAATTTCTGGCTAGCTTTATACCTATTTCCTTTTAAGTTAATGACTTCTTTTGTCTTGGTGCTTTTAAGATTTTTCTTTATTGCTATATTTTTCAAATTTATTTACAATATGTCTTGGTGTTGGCCTGCTTTTGTTGATTTTGATGGGAATTCTCTGTGTCTTGGATCTTGATGTCTATTTTCTTAGCTTGATTAGGGAAGTTTTCAGCTATTGTTTTCTCAAATAAATCTTCTGACCCCTTTTCTGTCTCTTCTTGTGCTGCTATAATATAAATGTTTTTATATTTGATGGATTCCTTGAGTTTCCCAAGTCTATTCTTGTTTTCCATAATTCTTTCTCTTTTGTTCAGGATATTTCCATTATTTTGGCCTCTATCACTTATGCTTTTCTCTGCTTCTTCTAGCCTTGTGTTCATTCCATCAAACCTGTTATAATTTAATTTCATTTTTTGTTTCTGATTATTTTTTTATCTCCTTTATCTCTGCAGTAAGGGTCTCCCTGAAGTCTTCCATTCCTTTCTCAAGCCCAGTGAATATCCTTATGATTGTTCCTTGAAATTTTCCATCTGGCATGTTACTTATATATTGTTTTGCTGTGGTATCTGACCTTGATGTTATCTCGTTCTTTCATTTGGGAGGAATTTCTGCTTCTCGGTGTTTTGTCTATGTCTCCAACTTCTCTGTGTTAGAATAGCCTGTTAGGTCTCCTGCTCCTGAGATTAACGGCTTTATGAAGAAGAGGTCATATATTGTCCAGGGCCTGGACTTTCAGGGAGTGTCTGCTGTAAGTTGCATGTATGTGCTGTTGTGTTTTGGCTGCTCTGTCCTTTTGGCCAGTCGTCTGCAGAGCTCTCCTCAGTTGTAGTGAGCAGTGTTTTGTCCATGGCCAGAATGTGTCAAGTTTAACTATGTTTACTTTGGTCTGCTTGTTAAATGAGACCTGATACTACTTTCACCAGAACTGAAGTCCTGCAGAATTCTCTGGTGGGGAGATAAGGTGTTGGCAGGGGTTTCTGCTGCTCTTGTGAGGAAGGGGCCAGCTGCACTGGGACTGAGGCAAGCTTGACTGAGAAGGGCAGTGCTACTAGAGTGCAGGTTTTGGGACATGGTGTAAGTAGGTTAGGCAACCAGTGTTGCTTTCCACAGGTGTCCCTGTATTAACGCTGAGGGTCTGGGGAGGAAAATGACTCTGGCCAAATCCTTTGTCCTCAGAGAGGCATCTCCCTGAATTGTCTCTCAGAGACTCACTCCAAGAAAAGCAAACAATCCCACCACCCCTGTGTGTCCTAAGAGTTCTACAGATCTCTATTTCTATGCCATCTTCCCCCAGGTTGTAGCCTGTTTTCTCTCCAGGAGTAAGTATTGCCTCAGTGCTCTATCTCAGCCCTGCCAACTGACCCTTAAAACTTCAGTCTTGAAGTCTTTCTGGTTGCAAGAACTCATAAAAACTAGCTCATTTTCTTTGCCAATGGTTTTGGGGAAATGTTCTCCTTGTGTGTTTCCTTGTGTGCCCCTCTCTGTCTTGTCTTTGTGTTTGACCACAACTCTCTCTTCTCTGCATCTGCATAGGGGATCTGTTTCTCCCCTAAAGCACATCTCCGCATTTCCTATCTTCGATGTGTTTTCTTCTCTCCATTTAGTTGTGGAGTTTGTTCTGTCAGTGTTCAGGCTGATTTCTCGGGCATTTAGAATCATTTGTTTGTGATCCTGTTGTGTTTGAGGGATGAATAGGAGCTACAGTCCTCCTTCTATGCTGCCATCTTAGCTCCAACCTATCTCCTTTTATTTTGGAAAACTGTCATCATAATGAAAATTGAGATTAATTGGTAGATAACCCATATTATAATTCTAATATGGCAAATGTTTCTTTCATGTTCTTATTGAAATTATCATTTATACTCATCAGTTAATATTGTGGTAGAATTTGGAATTTGTTTATTCTTGATTAGCAGAAGCTGTAACTGAAGCCCATTAAAGTCAAAATCTTTAACTCACTGTCCAAGGAATAATGTGAGCAGAAAATTTAGATAGAGATTGGATTTTGCTTATATTGATGCATTGAACTAGTTGGAAAGGTGCTGTCTACTACAATAGGAGTTGGTGCTTCTCAGTTACTGCTTATGTTAGGATTTCAATATTTTGAAGTAACTGTCTAGAACATCAGACAAGTTCATATTCAAGTGCAGATATAAAATAATATTGCAAGTTTTTTTAATATTATCAACCATTTAGATTTAATGTGCCTTGTTTCTTTTCATCATTGAACATGATTGGGATTTTAGTACACTTGGTTCCCATGTGGAGGGAGTTCCTACTGTAAGCAGTAGGAATTACTCAGTGGGATCATATTTCCCAGTGGTGTTTGTCTTCTACCCCCCTGCAGATTAAAAAAATTGTAACTATGTCTTTTGAAATTTGGACCTTGTTAGCAAGTGAGGCATTATTTGTAGGGTTAATCACTTGCATGACTCTGGGCCTGAGAAATTTTCTTAATGATACAAAGTTAACAGACTATTCAAAACAAGATTGTTTTTAGTAACATGAACTTCAGAGCAGTTTAAAATGTATATTCCTTATTGACTACAATAAAAATGACACTCAAATAGTATACAGCAGTGTTTCTCAAAAGTTTCATGTCCATCGGAGTTACCTGGATCTTGCCATTAGAATTTCTGATTTGGTAGGTCTGGAGTAGGGCCTAAGGACTTGAGTTTCTAAGTTCTCAGGTAATGGTGATGTTGCTGGTCTGCTAGCCAAACTTTGATTTTAGATACTTCTTTTATAATATAAGCATCTCATGATATAAATTTCCCCACACATTATGTTATTTTTATTTTTTGTAAAACACTTTTTCATTTCTGCTTTGATTTTTCCTTTGATATACAGTTATTTAGAAGTGTATTTAATTTCCAAATTTTATTTTCTAGATGATTTTTTATTATTGATTCCTAATTTAATGCAGAGAATATACTTTATGTGGTTTTAATACTTTTAAACTTATGGAGGTTTGTATTATGCACAGAATATAGGCTCTTTTGGTAAATCTTCCCTGTGTGCTTGAAAAGTATGTGTATTGGGAGGAGGCAAGATGGCAGAGAAGAAAGGAGCTCTGTAAACTTCATCCACACCATCTATCAAACTTAGAAGGACATTACTCTTATCTGCAAGAGTAGGAGGAGAAAATACAGACTCCAGAAAGAAGACAACCTCAAAGATGCCTGAGTAAGTGAGTGAGTGCGAACTGGGGAGATTGGAAAACGGGCCAGCCCGAGAAAGCAGGGGAGGTGGGAGCCCCAGGCACAACACAGGGGAAGAACGCAGAGCCCCTGAGAGACAAAGGGAAGAGAAAGAGAAACTGAACACGCTCATAGTACTGTCTCTAGAGAAGAGATAAAGAACTTAACACAGGATGGAGAGAAAAACTCTCACCCCATGTATAACCACTGAGCATGGGGAGTGAAACCTGTTCCATGTAGCCGGTGAATTCTTCCTTGGGCTCTGTGGCATTGGCCCAGACCCAGGACAGCACCAGGAAAAGAAAAACAGCCATATCCCACTGCGCAATCCCAGCTGGGAGGCAGGCAGCAGCCCGCGGGAGCACACCTTGTTTCTGGCAGCAGCAGCGTGAATCCTGGGTGGCACCAGGAAAAACAGCCCACATCCATACGCAATCCTGGCAGGGAGTTAGTGGCAGCAGTGGCTGCTGGAGTGCACCTTGCATCCTGCAGCGGCAGTGCGAATCCCAACCGGTGCCAAGAGAAACAGCTCCCTCCCCCTACAAGATTCCAACTGAGAAGCCGGCCGCCAAAGCAAGTACATCTTATCTATGGTAGCATAAAAGTGCATGGACTTGAATTTTGAAGCGAGACAGGCCTGGGAAATACAGATTGGCTCAGCCGAGGCACAAGGAGATCAAACTCCTAAGAGTGGCTTGCAGCACGTAGTTCGAGCAGAGGTTGGGGTGCTGCCATTCTTCTCTCCACAACCACCAAGGTAGAGCCTCTGAGAGCAACCCCCAGAGACCTACCTACACCAAACCAGGCCTATCCGCAAGGGGGAGCTGCTGCTTTTTTGTATTTATTTTTGATTATAATTCCTTTTTTTACTCTTGTTAAATTTAAAAAATTTTTACTCTTTATTTTCCTTTTTCCGTCTCCCTCTTTTTTTTCCTCTTGCCATCCAGATATATTCTCCCTTATCTCATCCTTATCTCTCCCCTCAACTGGTTATATGCTGTTAGTCCATTGTCCTTTGTTGTCTCTGCCGCCCATTATTTTTTCCTTGTTTCTTTTCTTCTCGTTCCTCTCCCTTCCTTTTCTTTTCTTCCTTTCCCCTTTTAATTTGTTTGTTTGATTTCTCTCTGTGTTTGCGTGCTTTTGTTCCTTCTGTGTTTGTCTGCCTGTTTTCCTCCTTAGGGCTACCCCAAGAAACAAGCCAAAGTGCACATGACAATGAGTCCCAAATATCGCTGAGTAGGCAAATAAAATAATCAAAGGCACAACAAGAGAAACTGAGAGACACCATTAAAAGAATATTTGCTGAAATGACAGGCCTCAGACAGTAAATAAGCCTCCATTAACAGAGCAATATAAACAGGTGCACAGCTTTTTAAAATTGACAAGAGACAGAAAACTAGCCAAAATGACAAAATGAAGGAACTGTCTCCTGAAGGATCTCCAGGAAGAAGTCACAGCCACAGAACAGCCCAAAACAGACCAAAATAACATACCAGAACAAGAATTTAAGAAATTTGTCATAAAATTAATCGCTGGGGTTGAAAAAAGAATCAAGCAACTGAGACAATGACTAGGAACGTTGAAAATAGGTGTGATGAGTTAAAAAAGGCTATAAATGAGGTGAATAATAAAATGGAGGCAGCCACCTCAAGGGTTGAAGAGGCAGAGAGGAGAATAGGTGAATTAGGAGATATAGTTATAGCAAAAGAAGAAGCTGAACAAAAAGAGATAAACTGACCCAGAAGCAGGAAAGGAGAATTCGAGACCTGAGTGATACAAACAGAACAACATTCGTATCATAGGAATTTCTGAAGAGGAAGGAAGAGAGAGAGTTCCTGAAGGGATACTAGACCAAATGATAACAGAATTTCCCAAATCTGGGGAAAGAAATAGACATTCAAATTCAAGAGGCAAAAAAACTGCCGTAAGAGGTAATTCGAATTGACCTTCAGCACAACATATAGTGAAGCTGGCAAAATATAAAGATCGAGAATTCTGAAAGGAGCTAGGGATAAAAGGGCCCTCCCATACAAAGGGAAACCTATCAGAGTGGTTACAGATCTATCAAATGAAACTTGGCAGGCCAGAAAGGAATGTCAGGAAGTTTTCAATGTGATGAACAGAAAAAACAGTGAAGAATCCTTTATCCAGCGAGTCTGTCATTTAAAATATAAGGAGAGAAAAAGATGTTCCCAAATAAACAAAAATTGAGAGAATTCATGACCACCAAACCAGCACCACAAGAAATCCTAAGAGGGACTCTCTCTGGGAAATGTTGCAAGGAATACAAGGTACCAGAGACACCACTACGAACGTGAGCTCTACAGAGAACACAGTGACTCTAAACATTTTTTCAATAATAACACTGAATGTAAATGGACTGAATGCTCCAACCAAACGACACAGGGTAGCAGAATGGATCAAAAAACAAAATCTATCTAGTTGCTGTCTACAACAGACTCATTTTAAACCTAAAGATCCCTTCAGGTTGAAGGTAAAGGGATGGAGAAATATCTATCATACGACTGGAAGCCAAAAGAAAGCTGTAGTAGTAAAAGCAGTAACAAGAGATGAAGAAGGACATTATATAATAATTACAGGGTCTCTCCATCAGGAAGAGCTAACAATTATAAATATCTATGCACCAAATTCGGGAGCACCCAAATACATAAAACAATCACAGACAGAAACAATCTTATTGATAAGACTGTGCTAATTGAAGGGGACTTTAATACTCCCCTGACAGTAATGGATAGATCAACCAGACAGAAAATCAGTAAAGAAACTATGGACCTGTATGACACATTGGAACAGATGGAATTGATAGATATATTTAGAACTCTTCATCCTGATGTTAGGAAATTCACTTTCTTCTCGAGTGCACATGGCACATTCTCCAAGATAAATCACATACTGGGGCATAAAGCAGACCACCATAAGTATAAACAAATAGAGATCATACCATGTATTTTTGGATCACAATGCTATGAAACTTGAAATTAACCACAGGAAAAAGTCTGGAAAACCTCCAAAAATGTGGAGGTTAAAAACGACCCTACTAAAGAATGATTGGGCTAATCAGGCAATTCGAGAAGAAATTAAAAAATACATGGAAACACATAAAAATGAAAATACAACAATCCAGGCTCCTTAGAAAGAAAGGAGAAAGCACCCAGGTAGACAAAATCATGAATGAAAAAGGATCTATTACAACCAATCCCTTAGAAATACAAGTAATCATCAGAGATTATGATGAAAAACTATATGTCCACAAACTGGACAACCTAGAAGAAATGGACAAATTCCTAAATATACATGCACTACCAACATTCAAACGGAAAGAGATAGAAAATATGAATAGACCGATAACCAGTGAAGAAATTGAATCCATTATCAAAAATCTTCCAGTGAATAAGAGCCCAGGGCCAGATGGATTCCCAGGGGAATTCAACCAGACATTTAAAGCAGAGCTCACACCCATTCTTCTCAAACTATTCCAAAAAATAGAAATAGAAAGAAAACTTCCAAACTCATTCTATGAAGCCAGCATCACCTTGATACCCAAACCGGAGAGAGACCCAGGAAAAAAAGAGACTACAAACCAATATCTTTATTGAATACAGATGCAAAAATGCTCAAGAAGATACTGGCAAATCAAACTCAACAGCATATAAAAACAATGATCTATTATGATCAAGTGGTGTTCATCCCTGTGTTACAGGGCTGGTTCAATATTCACAAATCCATCAATGTGATCCATCGCATTAACAAAAGAAGATAAAAACCATATGATCCTGTCGATAGATGCAGAGAAAGCATTTGACAAAATATAGCACCCTTTTTTATTAAAAACTCTTGAGAGAGTCGGAATAGACGGAAGTTACTTTAATGTTATAAAAGCAGTTTATGAAAAGCCCATAGCTAATATTATCCACAATGGGGAAAAACTGACAGCTTTCCCCCTGACATCAGGAAAATGAAAAGGATGTCCACTCTCAGCACTGTTGTTTAACATAGTGCTGAAAGCCCTAGCATTAGCAACCATACACCAAAAGGAAATAAAAGGCATAGTTGGCAAAGAAGAAGTCAGACTTTCACTTTTGGCAGATGACATGATTCTCTACATGGAAAACTCGATTATCTCCACCAGAATCATTCTAGAACTGATTTATGAATCCAGCAAAGTCACAGGTTACAAAATCTATGTACAGAAATCAGTTGCGTTTTTATACACCATTCATAAAGCAACAGAAAGAGAAATCAAGAAACTGGTCCTATTCACAATTGCACAAAATCATAAAATATCTAGCAATAAACCTAACCAAAGAGGTAAAAGTACTGTACAATGAAAACTATAGAAGGCTTGTGAAGGAGATTCAAGAAGACACAAGGAGATGGAAAAAACATCCCCTGCTTATGGATAGGAAGAATAAACATTCCTAAAATGTCATTATTACCGAAAAAAATCTATACATTCAATGAAATTCCAATCAATATTGCACCAGCATTCTTTGAAAAGCTAGAATGAACTGTCCTAAAATTTGTATGGAACCACAAATGACCCCGAATAGCCAAAGTAATATTGAAGAAGGAAACCAGAACAGGAGGCATCACAATCCCAGCCTTTAGCCTCTACTACAAAGCTGTCATCATTAAGAAAGCATGGTATTGGCACAAAAAACAGACATATAGACCAATGGAATAGAATAGAGATCCCAGAACTGGACCAACAAATTATGGCCAAGTAGTCTTTGACAACGCCAGAAACAGTATCCAATGGAAAAAGCACAGCCTCTTTAGCAGGTGATGCTGGGAGAACTGGACAGCAACATGCAGAAGAATGAAACTAGATTACTTTCTTACACCATTCACAATAATAAACTCACAATGGATGAAAGATCTGAATGCCAGACAAGAATCCATCAAAACCCTAGAGGAGAAAACAGGAAACAGCCTCCTTGACCTCAACCGCCGCAATTTCCAGCTCTGACACATCCCCAAAGGCATGGGAATTGAGAGCACACATGAACTGTTGGGGCCTCATTAATATAAAAAGCTTTTGCATTGCAAAGGAAACAATCAAAAAAACTAACATGCAACAGACAGAATGGGAAAAGATAGTGGCAAATGGCATATTGGATAATAGGATCCAAAATCTACAAGGCACTAACAAAACTCCACACCCGAAAAGCAAAAAATCGAGTGAAGAAATGGGCAGAAGACCTGAATAGACACTTCTCCAAAGAGCATATCCAGATGGCCAACAGGCACATGAAATGATGCTCAGCATCACTCATCATCAGGGAAATACACATAAATACCACACTGAAATACCACCTCACGCCAGTCAGAGTGGCTAAAATGAACAAATCAAGAGACTAGATGCTGGCGAGGATGTGGAGAAACGGGCACCCTCCTACACTGTTGGTGAGAATGTAAACTGGTACTCTGGAAAACAGTGTGGAAGTTCCTGAAAGGATTATCAGTAGAACTCCCCTATGACCCAACAATAGCACTGCTTGGGATTTACCCAAGGGATACAGAAGTGCTGATGCATAGGGTCACATGTACCCCAATATTCACAGCGGCACTTTCTACAATAGCCAAATGATGGAAAGACCGTAAATGTCCATCTCTTGATGAATGGATAAAGAAGATGTGGTTTGTCTGTACAATGGAATAATACATGGCAATGAGAAAGAATGAAATCTGGCCATTTGTAGCAAAGTGGATGGACCTCGAGGGTGTCATGCTAGGTGAAATAAATCAGGCAGAGAAGGATATATACCATATGTTTTCAGTCACAGGTCTAACAGGAGAACCTTAACAGGACCATGTGGAGGGGAAGGGGGGAAAAAGATTAAGGGAGTGGGAGGAAACCAAATCATGAGAGACTCTTGAATACTGAAAACAAACTTAGGGCTGAAGGGGGAGGGGGAAATGGGAAGGGGGTTAATGGTCATGAAGGAGGGCACTTGTGGGGAAGAGCACTGGGTGTTATATGGAAACCAACTTCACAATAAACTATTTAAAAAAAACTCAACTCACAAATAAACAAAGAATCCAATTGAAAAATGGGATGAGGGCCTGAATAGTCATTCTTCCAAATCAGAAATACAGATGGCCAACAGACAAACACAAAGATGCTCATCATTACTTATCATTAGGAAAATGTAAATCAAAACCACAATGAGATATCACCTCACAACTGTCAGAATGGCTAAATCAAAAAACAAGAATTAATGAATGTTGGCAAGATTGTGGAGGATAAGGAACCTTCATGCACTGTTAGTGGAAATGTAAATTGTTGCAACCACTGTTGAAAACAGTATGGAGGTTCCTTAAAAAAATAAAAATAGTAAGATTATGTTTGTCCAGTTGTTTCCTTGTTGGTTTTTTACAATGAAAATTAAAACACTAAGTTGGAAATATATATGCATTCTTGTTCATTGAAGGAGCATTTGCAATACCCATGATATGAAATCAGTCTAAATTTCCATTGATAGATGAATGGATAAGGAAGATGTGATATATATAATGGAATATTAGCCATAGAAAGGATAATATTTTTGCCATTTGTGATAACATGGATGGACATATATGTTATTTTGCTAAATGAAATAATTCACTCTGAAAAAGACTAATACCACAAGATTTCACTCATATGTGTATTCTAAAAAAATCCATACAGAAACAGACAAAATGAAGAATCAGACCTACGGCAAACAAACTGATGGTTGCCATAGTGAAGAATGATGGGGGTACACAAAATTGGTGAAGAGGAGAGGGAGATACAGATTTTTAGTTATGGAATGGATAAGTCATGGGGATAAAATGCACAGCATAGAAAGTACAGTCAGTGATACTGTAATAGTGTTGTATGGTAACAGATGGTAGCTACACTTGTGTGCATACTATAATGTATAGAGAAGTTGAATCACTATTTTGAACACCTCTAATTAATGTAACATTGTGTGTCAACTGTGCTCAAAAATAATTTAGAAAACAAAGATGTTATCTCATGGCAGTGAGAATTATTTTCATGAAGAAGCAGTTTAAAATTTTTAATGTTTATTTATTTTTGAGACAGGAGACAGAACATGAGCAGGGGAGGTGCAGAGAGAGAGAGGGAGAGAGAGAGAGAATCCGAAGCAGGCTTCAGGCTCTGGGCTGTCAGCCCGGAGCCCAACGTGGGGCTCAAACTCACAGACTGCGAACTCTGTTACCTGAGCCAAAGTCATACATGACTTGAGCCAGTCGGACGCTTAACCAACTGAGTCATCCAGGCGCCCCAAAGAAGCAGTTTTAATAAGCTAGTTGGGTATAATAGACTTCATAAAAATATTATTTTATTTTTCAACTAGGATAGTATTGTGCATCTTTGAAAACAGTCATATGAAGGCAAAGTTGTTTTTGATGACTTTGGCTGTTTTGAGATTCACTTTCAGGTGAATAAAAAGTAGGAAACTGGATAAGTTCATGACATATGAATATATTTATTTTTTAGTTTATTACCATGTTGGTTTCCATATAACACCCAGTTGTCTTCTCCACAAGTGCCCCTGTCCATGACTATCACTCTCCTTCCCCGTCCACCCCTCCCTCTTCAGCCTTCAGTTTATTTTCAGTAGTAAAGAGTCTCTCATGATTTGCCTCACTTCCCCTCCCTAAGTCTTCCCCCCCCTTTCTCCTTCTCATGGTCCCCTGTTAGGTTTCTCCTGCTAGACCTATGAGTGAAAATATATGGTACCTGTCCTTCTCTGCCTGACTTATTTCACTTAGCATGACATCCTCGAGGTCCATTCACTTTGCTACAAATGGCCAGATTTCATTCTTTCTCATTGCCATGTAATACTCCATTGTGTATATATGTGTATATGTACACACACACACACACACACACACCCACATATATATATATATATATATATATCTATATATCTATATATATCTATATATATATATCTTCCTGATCCATTCATCAGGTGACGGACATTTAGGCTCTCGCCATGATTTGGCTATTGTAGAAAGTGCCGCTATGAACATTGGGGTACATGTGCCCCTATGCACCAGCACTTCTGTATCCCTTGGGTAGATCCCCAGCAGTGCTATTGCTAGGTTTTAGGGGAGTTCTATTGATAGTTTTTTGAAGAACCTCCACACTGTTTTCCAGAGCAGCTGTGCCAGTTTACATTCTCACCAACAGTGTAGGAGGGTGCTCACTTCTCCACATCCTCGCTAGCATCTAGAGTCTCTTGCTTTGTTCCTTTTAGCCACTCTGACCAGCATAAGGTTATATCTCAGTGTATTGATTTTTATTTCCCTGATGATGAGTGATGCTGAGCATCATTTCAGGTGCCTGTTGCCATCTGGATGTGCTCTTTGGAGAAGTGTCTATTCATGTCTTCTGCCCATTACTTCACTGGACTTTTTGCTTTTCGGGTGTGGAGTTTGGTGAGTTCCTTGTAGATTTTGGATACTAGCCCGCTATCCAATATGCCATCTGCCACTATCTTTTCCCATTCTGTCTGTTGCCTATTTTGTCGATTGTTTCCTTTGCAGTGCATAAGCTTTTATCTTGATGAGGTCCTAACAGTTCATTTTGGTTCTTGATTCCCTTGCCTTTGGGGATGTGTCAGAGCAGGGAAGTGCTGCGGTTAAGGTCAAGGAGGCTGTTTCCTGCTTTCTCCTCTAGGGTTTTTATGGTTTCCTGTCTCACATTCAGGTCCTTCATCCATTTTGAATATATTTAAAAATAGAGTTTAGAAATAGATATTACAGGTGTTCTGTTAAGATAATCATACAAAGGGGCACCTGGGTGGCTCAGTCGGTTAAGCTTCTGGCTTCGGCTCTGGTCATGATCTCACAGTTTGTGGGTTCGAGCCTCATGTCAGGCTCTGTGCTGACAACTACCTCAGAGCCTAGAGCCTGTCTTCAGATTCTGTGCCTCCCTCTCTCTCTGACCCTCCCCTGCTCACGCTGTCTCTTTCTTTCTCTCAAAAATAAATTAAAAAATTAAAAAAAGATAATCATACAGAGGCAGTAATATAAATACAAATCTGAAATTGTCTCTAAGTTAGTCAGCTAATAGGATAGACATAGGAGAGGTAAATTGATTTTAGACTCAGCTAAATTATACTTTTAATAAATCAAAAATATGTAGTTAGAAAATAGAAGGCTTCAAAGTTTGGGGGTAGTGAAAATCAAGTGGAAAGGGGTTAAATATTAATGTTTCCTATCTCAGTTTCACTTATTTCTCCTACTATTCCCCCTTGATTTTTTTATATCTCACAGTACCTTCAAGTCTCAGCATCTAGTAGCTTTGCCACTCTTAATGACTCTTGATTAAGAGGAAAGTTACAATTTTTATCTGTGTTGCATTCCTTTGAACCATATTACTTCAATAAGTGCTTTCTAATTGTCCAGGGTAATTTATGTATGCTATGACAGTGGATTGGTAAGATAATGACAATTTTTGACTAATTGTTAACCTACATTCTTTAAAGTTCCAATGACAAAACGTTTACTTCCCCTGTACAGTGAATTACATTTTGTTTTAATTGAAATTCTTCTGTGCGACAGTCAGATTTTTTAGAATATGCCAACATTATCAGGATCTGGATCTGATATTATCCTAATCTGCAAAATTGATTTACATATTTCAGTTAAAGTTACACGAAAATTTATTCCAAACCATAAACATACTTTAAAAAAAAACCTGCTTAAATTGTGCTTTTATATAATAAATTCTCCACCCCATAAAGTTGGAAGTCTAAACATTGAAGCAATCAAAGTGAGATTGACTATGATGAGAAAATTTGAAAATTTTGTTTATCAGATGAACATATGGGAAAGAGTACAAAAAAAGAGTGGGAAACAAACTATAAGAGATTCTTAATGAGAGAGAACAAACGGGGTTGATGGATGGAGATGGGTGGGAGATGGGCTAGATTGCTGATGGGTATTAAGAAGGGCACTGGTTATGATGAGCCCTGGGTGTTGTATGTAAGTGATGAATCACTGAATTCCACCCTGAAATCAATATTGCACTGTGTGTTAACTAACCTGAATTTAAATAAAAATTAAAAAAGAAAAGTTTGTTTATAATATTAAGAAAATGCATTGTAAGTATATTTACACATTACTGTATAAACTATTATTGCATATCTTTATATCTATAAAATTTCCTTTTGAAAATCTATGACTTTAATTTCTTAGTAACCTTTATTCAAGTAAGATACTTGTATAAAGGTCTCCTCTTTTATGCTTTTTTAAATCTAGAAATTGTCTTTTCTTTGTAGTATTTGAATTTTTTTACGCTGTGATGCAAATTCAAGCTGTTTGTAGCTGGTATACTGGAATAAATGAAATGGAATTTTCAGCCGAGATGTTTGAGGCATTTACCTAAGATAAAGTAAGTGCTTTTTTTATAAGCCTTACTAGAAAAAAAAGACTTTTTTTCTGGTTTTGTGTTAAGGTCAAGCCTGACCTCTATGGGCTGGGCTTCTTCCAAATAATTCAAGTTCTCCATTATTATTTAGTTGAGGTAAGCAATGACTGTTCTTTTATTATTTTTTTAATTTTTTGTATGTCTTTATTTTATTTTGAGAGAGAGAGACAGAGAGTGAGCAGGGCAAGGGCTGAGAGAGAGGGAGACACAGAATCTGAAGCCGGCTCAGGCTCTGAGTTGTCCGTACAGAACCTGACACTGGGCTCGAACCCACGGACTGTGAGATCATGACCTGAGCGAAAGTCAGACGCTCAACTGACAGCCACCCAGGCGCCCCAACAATGACTGTTCTAAACTTCAACTTTAAATGCTTTGTATTTTCAATGATTTATGCCTTCTTTTAGGCTAACTGGGAGGTTTTTCTTTATTTTTTTGGGAAAAGGTCTTTTTTTCTTCATTTTTAAAGTTAATTTATTTATTTTTGGGGGGGAACAAGCTAAACTTTCATTTTATTTTATTTTTTATTTTTTTGTTTATTTTTATTTTTTTAACATATGCAATTATTTTCCATCATTTACACTACAGTAGTTACAATTACACTCCAAACAGAAAAGCAAAGTAAAAAATCAAAACCCCAACTTCTATTTTATGTAATTAGACTTATACAGAAATTAGAAGGTTAAGTAACAACTAGTTAATCACCTAATTTCACAGCTATCTGAAGTGGCAATCGTTATATAGCAGCTTATCTATGATACATTCATAGATTGTGTGTATTGTAGTAATAATTGTACATGATACAATTTATTACTTGCCCATAAGCTAAAACACAGCCTGCTTAGTACCTTTCCTTAAATTCGAAAAGGTCTTTTTGAGTAAATGGTGCACATATAGGGGGAAACTTTACTTGGGGCTTACTTAATGAGGGTTTCTGGAAATATTTCTCTGAGTGTAATGTATAATTTAGGAGCAAGTGTGCCACTGTGTTCTTTTCTCAGGATCATTGTATAATTTTTTCAGGTGAATGCATCTGGAGAATAATAAACATAGTCTTCAGTGTAAGAAAAATAAACCAGAATTCTTAGTCACATAAGTTCTTTCTTTCTTTTTTGTTCCTCCTCCTCCTCCTCCTCCTCCCCCTTCTTGTTCTTCACTTATCACAACAATGGAGGGAAAGACAAAAGATGTGAGGCTGAGCAGAGGCCAAACATGGTGAAGTGCCTTTAGACTAGTCAGCTTTCTACATAAAAAACATTGCTGCTAATTTCCCAACTCACATGTAGGTGCATAAGAAATACTGAACACAGGGATGGGGGCTGTTCAGTAGGTATGTTACAGAAGAGTTTACATAACACACATACCCATCAACCTGGGAGTGAATAAACTACTACAGCTGCGTGAAATCAGATGTATAATGACTTCTATCAAAGTGGTCTGAAATTTTAAGCTTTTCCAACATTGTTTAAGAAAACTATAATATACAAAAGAAACAATTTTATGCATATGGTTTTAATAAAGGACACAGGAAGATAAAGCTGGTTAGTATTTGTGGATATTTCTGTAGCAAGACACATACTTTTAAGAATATTGTATACCATAACTTGGAGCAGATTGGTGGAAAAACGGATTTGTAGCAAATTAGCAAGTTGAGCTTAACTGCTGAGGGCCCCAGTGCCTTTCTTTTTCTGGCTCTCCAATATATTTCATATATTACCAAGACTAAGTACCGCTTTCCTGCTGCATCTCTTTGCTTATTTAGCCAACAGCATTATGGCATTATTCTCTGAATGCATCTTACCCTATTGTTTGTGTTTTTCCATTACTCCCATTTCCTACAAAAAGTTTGTTTCCTGATATATTGCACTCATCTTAACTCATTCTGCTGATGACCACATACCAGTCTGCTACAAAGAACAAATTTAATAGTTTTAAACACTGCAGGACACAGCTCTAGCCCTTTAGGGAAGCAAACAGTTGTTGGTTGCATGCTGTTAGGAGCCGCCCATTCATTATTATATTACATACCATCTTCATGCAAAAGACTACAACTTAATATGGTACAATACAGCTAAGATTAAAGAAATGCAGATGTACCTACCTCATAAACCATTTCCTACTGATTGGATGGAACTCATATATTTTCTAAGAACATAGGACTTGTGAAAGGGTTTAGCAGTCTTGTTTTTTGCACCAACTGAATACCATAGCTACCCTGGATGTAGAAGTTTTAGAATGTATAAATGGAGTGTTCTTCACTTGCAGTGACTGTTGGACTTTTTTCTAAAAGGAGAAGACAAAGAATCATTCTTTTAAAGTATTTGCACCTGATGAGCAAGCAGCTGCTTTGAGTGAAGTATGTAGTGTGCGTGTATGTGTGCACACATGTATGTAGTAGATATAGATGTATGGTGAGAGGTAAAAGGGATAAGCTTTGCATGACTGTTACATTCCTATGAATTTGGGCCTTGTTAAATTTCAGGTGCATGTCACAATATTGTACATTCACTCTTCTTAAAACATACTTGCTTGGGATTGTGCTTAAATATCCATTAATCTCAATGTCTAGACTTGTGTAATTTGGCATAAACATGGGGAAGCACATTCTTTTCCCTGGAAAACACAGCCCTGAAATTGAGCTCTATGGGTGCCAGAGGAGATAATGGCACTGGCTGATCTCACATAGTGTGAAATATATGAGTTACATGGGACCGGTGTAAGGAAAGAGACATATATTACATTTATATCACATAGAAGATAAGAGTTGTTTAATTGCATACTTTTAGATTTTGGACAAAGTGTAACTTTCTTGAAATGTGATCCTGCCCTAATTGATATCAGTGTTCTAAGCTGTTCCATGATAATTCCAGTATTGGGAAGCCAAGTCAGTCTAACATGCACTGGACATAATAATTGAGTTCTGTCCCAGACAGCTATGTGTTTTTGGAGGGCACTTCATTTTTTTTTCCCTTAATTTTTACAGATGTACCATGGGTAAAATAATTTATATTCCAAGAACATTGTTAGCATGAATTGAAGAACTTTAATAAAGTACTCTAAACTCTGTAAGAACAAGTCAGCAATGAGAGTATGGAAGAAAGAATGGAGCACACTGATTAGCTTTGAAATACTGTATGGTTCAAGTTTTCATTCCAATCCTTCAATGAAAGATTTATATATACATAAGAGCACTAGAGGTTACATAGCACCTTTAGCAGTTTTAGGATCCTAATAATGAGTATCTTCATTTTGCAAATGGGGAATATGGGTACCAAAATTGGGGAATGAGATCTAAGAGAGGTTATTTGACAGGGCCTCAAGGAAAACAAGCAACAGAGCCAAATCGAGAGATACTAATTATTAAGTTAATCTCTCTGTCAATCAATAATAAATCAATGGGTGGTGCTTATGTACAGTACTTAATGAACTATAGATAGGCGTATTATCAGAGTGTATAAACTAGTGGAATAAAGGTCTAAGATAGGAATAAGGTTTATTTCTCCAAAACTCGCCACTTAAAACTCTGATTTATTTGGCCCTTTGAAGATGGTTTAAGTCAGCTTTGCATTATAGCTCTCCCAAGTTTTACTCTTCCAGTATTTCCCTATAATTTCTTGATACTGTCTTTTATGACTTGATTTCTATCAGTGCCAAACTCTGATACACTCTATGCATCAAAGTTGTTGATTCCTTCCTGCCTTTGTATCATAGTTAGAAGCTACCCTGCCTAAACCTTGGCTGAAGATGATAGATGGGAAAGAGCAAGACTTCTTTGAGGCCCACTGGCTGTGGAGTAAATAATGGCCTATCTTTAGAGAAAGGTACATTAGTTTATCAATAAAAGGCAAGGTTTGTCCATCATAAGACCATGTGAATGGCCAGATAAACTTTCAAGAAAAACCTAAACAAGAGAGTGTTTCAGAGGAGAGGAAGGAGGAAAATCTTCCCATCCAAACATATGAGGTCATTGTGAATCCTAGTGTGGATAGTCTAGGTTGCTTCTTAGTACCTGAGTTTGAGAAACATTCCCTGGCTCTAATAGATTTTGTCATGTCTAGTATTCTTTCAAATAAAACGTTGGACACAACCCATTTAATTTATGGTAAAAGTCTTACCTTGACTAAAATCACCTAAAGGTTCCAAATGAACAAGTTTTTTGTTTCCTTAAGTAGCTGAATTGCTCACTTTCTCATCTCCACTGGAGTCTGAGCACCAAATAGTTTACAGTAAACAAATTTTCTTCCACTCAAAAATGTTTTAGGGGGCATAATTTAGTAAACCTAATGTGCTTCTAGGAGCTTAACTCCTTGGTATCTGTAAGATGCCTCTAATACTCACTAATCTCTGTAAGACTTCCGACTTCTGTTGTCAGCAGCTGGGCACTAGAACACTGCCTGAGAAATAAAAACCATCAGTGTTCTTAGGTATTATTATTATTATAAAGAAGCAGCATTAGTATTCATACTCATTGATTTAGGCACTAGGACTAAAAGAAAGGTTGGTTAATAAATGGGAAAATGAATGTAAACTATATTGATGGCTGAACTACCACTGAAGCTACAAAAAGGAAAAAAAGAAAAAGAAAGTATTGGCATATTACTACGGGTTATCATTATCTGTACACTAACCCCTGTTGTGAAAACACAGATCTTTAGTGCTAATCCTTAGGCTAGTTTCAACTTTGAAACCTGACCCTAATAACAGTATTGTAATTAAACCTGAAAATTACCCTTAAGCCCCTTAACAAAACCTATGGTCCATAACTTAGGGTTATGGCTTTTCATTCATCATAAGAACAATTAATATAGGCAAAAAAAGCCAAGTACCAGAGAGAATAACAAAAGTAACTGGAGAATTTTACCAAAGCCTGACGTTAAGTCTTTAAAACACCAATACTTCTGTTTAATAAAGTGGAAATCTGATCTTCTCTATTAGTTGTGGTGCTTTCAGGAGCATCACACATTTATGACAGAGAACAGGCTTTGCATTGGTGTTCAATTCCCAATATGAGGACCTTGATTATGGGGTGTTGAATCTGCCTCCTGAATTTTAGATACCTGATATGGGGAATGGTGTTCACAGCCCAGCAAATATTTAAATTGCTATTTAGGGGGAAAAAAAGCAAGGTTGAATAAAAACCTTGGATTTTTTAACCTTGATTTTTCCTAACACCACAGCAGAATTTTGTGTAAATATGTTGCACACATGCATGCTTATAAATGCACAGGCACACAAGCAGCAAACATATCTGATTCCCCTCAATACCACAAAGACCCTATAAAGATAATTAACAGTCCTTCCACGGGAGTGAAATACTCCATGGAAGTCTTTTGAATTCCTCTTACCTGACAAGAAGAATAAAAAGAGTCTCTGGGGGAAGTATATATGTTACACTCAGGTTTTTACAGACTGGGGAGGGAAAATGAAGGAGAGGAAGACTGGCTTGAGTTAATTGCTATCAGATTGATGAGTTCAGTTAGTAAATTAAATAACTTTTAAAGTCCTGAAACATCTATCTGCACACCAAATATTTGATGGAATGCTTTTAAATTGTGAAGCTTTCAATCCACAATGGTGACTTATTTTGAAGATTAAAATGGTTTCCAAAATTGAAATCCGTAAGCCTCATGGGAGATGGAAGGTCCTGGGAATGAAAATAAGAAATTCACAGGTAAGATGAACAACTGTAAATATCTACACAGTAACATCCATTGACAATAATATGAAACCATTAAAATTATGTTTTTTTAATAGTTTATTGTCAAATTGGTTTCCATATAACACCCAGTGCTCTTCCCCACAGGTGCCCTCCTCCATTGCCACCACCACCCTCCCACTTTCCACCTCCCCCTTCAGCCCTCAGTTCCTTTTGAGTATTCAATAGTCTCTCATGATTTGTGTCCCTCTCTCTCCCCAACTCTCTTTCCCCTTCCCCTCCTGCTTAGCAAGACACCATGGAGATCCATCACATTAACAAAAGAAAAGATAAAAACCATATGATCCTGT
>NC_043717.1:55004512-55014855 GCF_006229205.1 Suricata suricatta
ACACAAAAATATTTATTTTTGAAATTCACATGAAAATAACATGAGCTTTGAGAGTGGACAATTCTGAATCTGAATTCTAGCTTTGAAACTCATAAACTCTGTGACTCTGGACAAATAACATCAATGGACTTTAGTTTTTCATCTGTAAAATAAGCACAATAAAATCTGCCTAACATAACATCTGGCATACAGTAGGCACTGAAGTAGCTATAAGCTTTCTGGAAAACAAGCCATATATTTTAAGAGTTTTTAAAATTAGTTCATACCAGTAGCTTTGCTTCTAGGATTCTATCCTAAGATAATGATTATAAATGAGAAAAAAGATTAATGTTCTATGATAATATTGATGGCCTTATTCATAATAGTGAAAAATTGGATAAAATCTTAATGTTGGAAAGCATAAATTGATTAAATTAACAATACCTTGATATAATGGGAAGTTACTTTAGGCATTAGTGAAAACTAAAGATTCAAAACTGACAATATGATCTCAATGTTTGCAAAATGTATTCATAGAAAATATTGCAAGGGATAGAACAAAATGTTATCATGACTTATCTTTAGGTGGTGGAAATATAGGTGGTTTTAATTTTCTTCATAGTTTTTTCTTTTTTGTTGTAAATATGCTTAATATACTTTTTTAATGTGTATTTGTGTGTGTGTGAAAGAGAGCGAGCGAGCGATAGAGAGCAAGAGTGCTAACGGGAGAGGGGCAGAGAGAGAAGGAAACACAGAACCTGAAACAGGCTCCAGGCTCTGACCTGTCAGCACAGAGCCCTACATGGGGTTGGGACTCACAAAATATGAGATCATGACCTGAGCTGAAGTTGGATGCTTAACTGACTGAACCACTCAGGCACCCCTAAAATTAATTCTAATGTGTTCTAAATAAAAAAGCAATTCATATTCATCATAGGATATTTGGGATATATAGAAAAGAATAAAGAAAAATAAGGACCTATATGTAATCTCAGAGACTGTTTTTTCATTTCTTCCTCTTTATCATTCATTCAACAAATATTTATTGAATACTTAACATGTGCCAGGCATTATTTTAGAGGCTGGCACTAAAATGTGAACAAGACATAGTCCTTGCCCTTAAGGAGCTTACAAGCTAGTGTGGGAGACACTATCTATATATCTATAGATACATATAATATACACACACTCTTTAGCCAGAAAATGGATAGATTTCCTAAGGAATGAGTAGATTAATGTGATGGTCAGGAAAAAAAAAACCTAGCAAAGTTTGGGAAGGTATTATTTTAAGAAGCAGACATCTGGTGGCATGAGAGAAGGAAAGAAGGTACGGGAAGTTTGAGAGAAGTTTAACAGAAGTGTTTTTTTCCTTTATTTTTTAATTTTTAAATTTAACGTAAAATGAACTTTTGTTTGGTGTACTATGAGGTTATACACATGTGTAGAATCTTGTAACCACCATATCAGATAGAATACAGCTATTGCATTCATATACAAATTTTGAGAGAACACAGGTTTTCAGTATTCTAGGGGAAATATTCAAGAGTGGGATTACTGGGTCATATGGTAAATGTATATTTAACGTAAGAAACTTTATAACAAACTGGCAAACTGTTTTCCAGAGTACCTGTGCTATTGTGCATTCCCACCAGGAATGTATGAGAATTCAAATTGTTCTGCATTCTTGTCAATACTTGGAATTATCACTATTAAAAAAAATTTTTTTACCCATTCCAGAATGAATGTAAAGGAATATCCTCACAATTTAATTTACATTTTCCTCATTGCTAGTGATATTGAGCATCTCTTCCACTTTTTTGGTGAAGCACCCATTCAAACCTTTTGCCAATTTTTGTTGTGCTTTTTTTTTTTTTTTTAAATTTTTGAGCTTTTAGAGCACTTTCCATGTTCTGGATACAAGTCCTTTATCAGATGCGTGTTTTGCAAATACTTCCTCCCAGTCAATGGCTTTTCTTTTTATTCTCTCTTTTTTAATATCATTATTTTGAGAGAGAGAGACACACACACACACACACACACACACACACACACAGAGACAGAGTGAGCAGGGAGGGGGGCAGAGAGAGAGGGAGACACAAAATCTGAAGCAGGCTCCAGGCTCTGAGGCGTCAGCACAGAGCCCGACACGGGGCTCGAACCCATGGACTGTGAGATCATGACCGGAGCCAAAGTCGGATGCTTAACCGATTGAGCCACCCAGGTGCCCCTCCATGTAAATTTTAGAATCAGCTTTTCTATACTTACAAAAATCCTGCTACAATTTTAATTGGGATTTCATTAAACCTTTCTACCAATTTGGGGAGCATTGAAATCTTAACTATACTGAGTATTCTGACCCATGAGAATAGTATGTTTCTTCATTTATTTAGGATTTCCTTGGTCTTTTTCATCAGTATTTTGTAGGTTTCAGCATACAGAACTTATATATGATTTGTTAGACTTACATCTAGCTATTTACGTTTTGGAGTTTATATTGTGTTTTTAATTTTGGTTTCCCAATTGTGCATTGCTACTGTATAGAAACTCAATAGATGTTGATCTTATGTGTTGTGAACTAGCTAAACTCATTTATTTAATTCTCAGTGCTTTTGTAGATTCTTTGAATTATCTATGTAGACAATCATGTCATCTGCAAATCAGGACAGTTTTACTTTTCTTTCCCAGAGTGCCTTTATATCTTATGCTACTCTTATTGCTTATGTTAGGACTTTCATTATGATATGAGATAGCGGTGTTATGAGAGACTGTATGAAGTGGTTAATAGGGGAAAGAACTACTTGTAAGTAGGTAAGCAGTGATGACTTTTCAAGCCAGCTTAGGCTGGAGACCACAAATAATCTCAGTTGTGTTATTTGTAATAAGTTGCAATCAGAATTTATAATTGGTTATATTATTATTGTAGCAGTTCCCAGCAGCCTGACTATAGGAATGGAGAAGGCAGACAGACTGAATCTGGATTTTATTTTTTCTGGCCGAGGCAGTGGAGTTAGGGAGATAAGAATATGGGCAATAAATGCCGTTTGCAACAACATAGATGTGCTTAGAGGGTATGATGCTAAGTGAAATAAGTCAGACAGGAAAGACAAATATTGTATGATTTTACCATATGTGGAATTTAAGAAACAAAACAAATGAACATAGAAGATGAACAAAAAGCCCCAGACTCTTCAATACAAAGAAGAAATAGGTGGTTGCCAGAGGGAAGGTTGAGGGGGGAGAAGGTTGAGAGGAGAGGTTAAATACATAAAGAAAAACAGGAGTACAACTTATCTTAATGAACACTGAGTAATATGTACAATTGTATCATACACCTGAAACTATACAATACTGTACTTTAATTGTACTTTAAAATATAGATTGATAAGAGAAAAGTTGAAGGTTCTATTCAGTCAAAGCTAGATAGAGAAGGGAGCAACAATGTAAAAATTTAATTTATACTTATATTTTTGTTATATTTTCCTTCATTGTTTTTCTACATACATAGATATATTTTAATACTAAAAAGTTTTAAATTAAAAATTTAAATGTAATTTTATAATGTTTTCAAGGTTCATCCATGTTGTAACATCTATTCTTTTGGCTGCCAAATAGTATTCTGTTGCATGGATATACCACATTTTATTCATCTATTTATCAGCAGATAGACATTAGATTTGTTTCCACTTTTTGGCCATTATAAATAGTTGCTGTGAACATTTATGTAGAAGTTTTTTTGTGTGGACATATGCTTTTATTTATCTTTGTTATATGCAAGGACTGGAATTTCTGGGCCATATGGTATTTTTATGTTTAACATTTTGAAGAATTATCAAACTGTTTTTCAATGTGATTGATCCATTTTACACTCCAACCACCAATGTATGAGGGTTCTGGTTTTTCCACATCATTGTCAACCCTATTATCTGTCTTTTGGATCCTAGTGGACACTAAGTGGTGTATTGTGGTTTTGATTTGCATTTCTCTAATGGCTAATAGTGTTAAGCATCTTTTCATGTGCTTACTTCATATTTCATATGATTATTTGCATATGGAGAAATGTCTATTCAGAAATGTCCTTTATCATTTTTTAATAATTGTTTTTATTTATCTTATAGAATTGAAAATGTTCTTTATAGATTCTGCATACATACAAGTATCTTATCAGATATTTGATTTGCAAATATTTTTTTCACCAAAGGCCATGAAGTCATAAATTATGTGAAATGTCCAGAATAGGCAATTCTATAGAGATAGAAAGGTAGATTAGTGGTTGCCTAGAAGGAATGGAGGGAATGGGAGTGAATGCTAAAGGGTATGAGATTTCTATATATTTAAAATTAATTGTGGTGATGGTTGTGCAACTCCATGAATAGCCTAAAAACCAATGAATTGTACATTTTAAGTGGTCAAATTATATGGTATTGTGAATTATATCTCAATAAAGATAAAAAATATACTTTTAAAGTTAAACTACACTCATACAGCTTTTTAATATAACTATTAATTATTCTTCAAAATTACTCTTAGTAGTGCAAACTATTTCATCATAATAATGTAGCAATTTATTTCACTATTCCTGTATTGTTAGATATTTCACGGTGTTTCCAATTTTCTGATATTATAATAAATTGGTAATGTATAAATGTGCAAATCACAGGTTATTTCATTAAAATACATTCCTAAAATTTGATTATCAGATATAATTATACGAACATTTTATGGCTTTTATGTATGTTGTTAAATTGCCTTAAAAACGATATATGACTTTACACTTACATCAGCAGCACATAAGAGTACTTGTTTCAACATGTCTTTAGCAATACTGGGTATGATAATCATAAAAAATGGCTGCTTTAGTAGATGAAAATTGATATTTTGCAGTATTTTAATTTATATTTCTTTCTAATAAAGAGGATCAATTTTTATATATATTCTTCATTTTAATTTTTATTGATTGATTGTATTGTTTACCCATTTTCTAATGGTTGTATTTTTTCCTTTCTGATTTGCAAGATTTTTGTAAATTAAGGATGTGAAATTTTGTGTTATATGTTTTGCAAAGGTTTCTACAAGTTTGTCTTTTCATTTTGAAGAAAATGTTTAGAATCAGTGCTTTTTATGTAAAAATTGTAGCAACAATTTCTTTTTTAATCTGAAAAAATTTAAACCCAAATATGAAAAGATGTGTTAGTAGTATTTGTTAATTTTAAGTTGCAAATAAATGGGTATTAAAATTTGGGGGGAGATGGAGTGCTATGAACATGAATTCTATGTAATGTCTACAGAAAGGGAGACACAGTATAAGGGCTATTAGGCAAGCTTTATAAATTACATATAGAACTTCTACTTAATATGAATAATACAAGAGTGAAGAATTTAACATATTGTTCACCAGAGCAAGAACTTATTTCTTTTCTAGTCCTGCTTGCAAGACTGTCTCTTAGCAGTCCAAGTAACACTTTATGTGCCTCCTTCAGAATACTGACCTGAGAGATGCAGGAAATGTGTAAACTGCTAAGTTTCTGTTTCCACAGCAATAGATGATGAAACTTCTGGATAATCTGTAAGATTGAAAAGGGAAGGATCAAATGACCCCTTCTCTTGTATGGGTGGGTATTCATTCAGCAGTATATTTCCTTTTTGTTCAATCCCTGGAGACAGCAGACATCTACAGATCTCTAAAGACTGGTGTGTTACACCACAGCATTTGTAACCAGTTGAGATATTCATATTCTAAAAGTAGTCAGGCTGATGTACATAAAATAAGATTATTTTATTTATAAGCATCATCATATCTATAATACTGGCAGATATTTGACTTAGATAGCTGTGAAGGCAACTCAACAGCATCCAGCTTTAATGGGATGCTTTGAGTCTTGCTACTCACAAAATTACCCTATCTCATGTTTTTCCACTGGAAATAATTGAAACAGCTATTTAAGTACTTTTGGTGTTGCTGTGTTTCTAAAAATGAATGAGGGATCTAGAAAATAAGAGGCTTTGGAATTAATAAGCAATGTTATTTATGATACAAATGTTTTTGTTTCTAACCAGAGCATTTTGGGGAAGTAAAGTACACTCTGAATCAGCTTGCTTAATGTACAGATAATCACTTTCTTTATACTTCTTGCATAACAATGTACCTGGCAGTTTGAGATTTAAAAACGTGTTGAAAAGGAGAAAGGAAAATGGTAGCAGAATAGGAGGATCCTAGGCATGTTTTGTCCCATGAACACAACTAGATAACTACCAAATTATCCTAAATCCCCCAGAAATAGAATTGAAGACTGACAGAACAACTCCACAACAAAGGGAGAGAAGAGGCTACATGGAAGAAGGTAGGAAATGGGAAGACGTGGTTTAGGGGAGAAACGGATCATAGTTGCTGCAGAGGAGAGGGAGTCATGGTGGTGGAGAAGGGTGAGAGGGAGAAAAGCATACAGGAAAATACACAAAGAGAATGCTTCCCCAAAACCATTGACTTGGAAAAGGAAAGGGACTGAATTTCATGTGTTCTTGCCAATAGAGCTTAAAGCATGGTGTACAGGAGGAATATTATTCAATCTTCTCAGAGCACATCTCTGAGAGCCAGTATTCACAGAGATGCCTGTCCAGGAGCAAAGGAGCTGGCTGGCACCATTTCTTTCCCTACTCCTCAGCATAAATACAGAGCAACCTGCAGGAAACAGAGCAGTGCTGACATTGACTGCCAACTTGCTTACACCAAGCCCCATACCCCTGCACACTAGTTGGAGTGCACTTCTCAGTCACGCTTGCCTCAATCCTGGCACAGCTGGCCCCTCTTCCAGAAGAATAGCACAAACCCCAACCAAGAATATATATCCAGACCAGAGTTATGCAGGGCCTCAGTTTTGGTGGAGGTGGTGTTAGATCTCAATTCACAAGCAGACCAGAGCACACCTAGGTAAAACTCACCTCACGTAGGACAGACCAAATATTGCCCACTGCAGGCAAGGAGAGCCTCTGCAGACGACTGGCCTGAAGGATAGAGCAGCCGAAACCCAACAGTAGAGTGCACAAAGCACACACCAGAGACACTTCCTGAGCATCAGGCTCTGGGCATTACTTGACCTCCTCAGCATAAGGCCATTATATTCAGGAGGAGAAGAAATAATTGGCTTTTCTACACACAGATGAAGGCAGAGACTGAGTCAATATGAGGACAGAGAGAGAGGAATTTATCATAAATGAAAGAACTATATAAGGCCACAGCCAGAGATCTAAGTGAAACAGATGTAAGTAACATGCCTGCTGGAGAATTTAAAGCAATGATCATAATACTCACTGGGCTTTAGAAAAGGATGGGAAGAGATCAGGGAATCCATTACCACAGAGAAAAAAGAGTTAAAAAAACAACCAGAAATGGAGAATGCAATAAATAAGATTGGAAACAGGCTTGATGCAATGGAGAGCAGCTTACAAGAAGCAAAGGGATGAATCAGTAACCTAGAAGACAAGATAATTGGAAAATAATGAAGCTGCACAAAAGGAAAAAGACTTAAGCAACAGAAGAATAGACATAGAGAACTCAATGATTCCATCAAATTTAAAACACTGATCTTATAGGAGTCCCAGAAGAAGGAAAGAAAAGACAGAAAATTTATTTGAGGAAACAATAGCTGAAAACGTACCCAATTTGGGGAAGAAAATAGACATTGAGATACAGGAGGCACAGAGAACACCCATCTAAATCAACAACACCAGGCAAACACCAATACATATCGTAATTAATTTTGCAAAATGTGATAAAGAAAAAAATCTTAAAAGCAACAAAGTGCTTAACTTACAAGAGAAGACCCATAAAGCTAACCGGAGATTTCTCAACAGAAACTTTGCAAGTCAAAAGACAGTAGCATAATATATTCAAAATGCTGAATGGGAGAAATCTGCTTCCAATAATAGTCTATTCAGCAAGGCTATCATTTAGAATAGAGGGAGAAAAGGAGAGTGTCCAAGAAAAACAAACACTAAAGGAGTTCATGACCACTAAACCAGCTCTGCAAGAAATATTAAAGGGATTCTATGAGTGGAAAGGAAAGACCAAAAGCGACAAAGATAAGAAAAGATCAGAGATATTCTCTAGACACAGTGATAAAACTAGTAATAAAACTGGCACTAAATACATCTATATCAATAATTGCTATGAATGTAAATGGACTAAACACTCCAAACAAAGGACATAGAGTGTCAGAATGGATAAAAATACAAGACCTAACTATATGCTGCCTACAAGAGACTCATTTTATACCTAAAGACACCTACCTGCAAATTGAAAGTGAGGGAATGGAGAAAAATGTATCACACAAATTGATGTCAAAAGGAAGCTGGAGGGGTGCCTGGGTAGCTCAGTTGGTTGAGTGTCCAACTTTGGCTCAGGTTATGATCTCATGGCTTGTGAGTTCAAGCCCCATGTTGGGCTCTGGGCTGACAGCGCAGAGCCTAAAGTCTGCTTCATATTCTTTCTCCCTCTCTCTACTCTTCCCTTACTCATGCTCTGTTTCTCTGTCTCCATCTCTCTCTCTCTCTCTCTCTCTCTCTCTCTCTCCCTCTCTCTCTCTCAAAAATAAACATTAAGAAAAAGAAAGCTGGAGAAGAAATACTTATATGAGACAAAATAGACATTAAAACAAAGACTGTAACAAGAAACAAAGAAGGGCACTATATAATCATAAAGGGGAAAATACAAAAGATGATCCAAAAATTTTAAGTATTTATGTACCCAACATGGAACGCCCAAATATATAAAACAGTTAAAAAACAAACATAAAAGGAATCAATTCATAATAATACAATAAGAGTAGAGGACTTTATCACCCCACTTACATTAATGGACAGAACATCTGTACAGAAAATAAACCAGGAAACAATGGATTTGAATGATACACTGGACCCAATGGACTTAATAGATATATTCAGAATGTTCCATCCTGAAATTGCAGCATACACATTCTTTTCAAGCACACATAGGATATTCTCCAGAATACATCACATACTAGGTCACAAAGCAGGCATTAACAAATACAAAAATACTGAAGTCATAGCATGCAACTTCATGGAACTTCATTGACCACAATGCTGTGAAAGTAGAAGTGAACCATAAGAAAGGATCAGAAAAGACCACAAATACATGTGGTAAAACAACATGCAACTAAACAATGGGTCAACCAGGAAATTAAAGAAGAAATAAAAAATACATGGAAACAAAGGAAAATAAAACACAATGGTCCAAAACCTGTGGGATGTAGCCAAAGTGGTCATAAGAGGGAAGTATGCCTACCTCAAGAAGCAAGAAAAATCTCACATCAAAACATAACCATACACCTAAAGGAGCTAGAACAGAACAAAAGAAGAATAAAGGCAGCAAGAGGAAGGAAAGAATAAAGATTAGGCCAGAAATAAATCATATAGCAACTAAGAAAACAATAGAACAGATCAATAAAACCAGGAGGTGGTTCTATGAAAAAATTAATAAAATTGATAAACCCCTAGCCAGACTTATCAAAAAGAGAAAAGACCCAAATAAATAAAATCACAAATGAGAGATGATAAAAACAACCAACATCACAGAAATAAAAATAATTATAACAGAATATTATGAAAAAAATTTAGGTCAACAATTTGAACAACCTGGAAGAAATGGATAAATTCGTAGAAACATACAAACTACCAAAATGCAAATCACAAGAAATAGAAAACTTAAACAAATCAATAAACAGCAAAGAACTTGAATCAGTAACAAAAAAAGAAAACAAAACAACACAAAAAAACTGACAACAAACAAAAGTTGAGACCAGATGGCTTCATAGGCAGATTCTACTAACATTTAAAGAAGAGTTAATACCTATTCTTCTCAATCTCTTCTTAAAAATAGAATAGGAAGGAAAACTTCCAAATCCATTCCACAAAGCCAGCATTATCCTGATATTGAAACCAGATGGAGACACCACTAGAAAACAGAACTACATGCCAATATCCCTGATGAATACAGATAAAAATTCTCAAAAAAATACTACCAAACCAAATCTAACAATACTTTAAAAATTATTTGCCACGATAAAATGGGATTTGTTTCTGGGATGCAAGGTGGTTCAATAATACACCACATTTATAAAAGAAAGGATTAGAACCATAAGATAATTTTAATAGATGCAGAAAATGCATTTGACAAAGTACAACATCCATTCATGATTAAAAAAAACTTCCACGGAGGTTCCTCAAAAAACTATCGATAGAACTCCCTTATGATCCAGCAATAGCATTGCTGGGGATTTACCCAAGAGAGACAGAAATGCTGATGCATAGGAGCACATGTACCCCAATGTTCATAGCAGCAATGTCAACAA
>NC_043717.1:55014955-55031182 GCF_006229205.1 Suricata suricatta
AAACTTGAGAGACTATTGAATGCTGAAAACGAACTGAGGGTTGAGGGGGAAGGGGGAGGGGGGAAAAGAGGTGGTGGTGATGGCAGAGGGCACTTAAGGGGAAGAGCACTGGGTGTTATATGGAAAACAATTTGACAATAAAATATTATGAAAAAAAACCCTCCACAGAGTAGATTTAGAGGGAACATACAATAAATATATTTAAGGACATACAAAAACCCTACAATGAGTCTCTTATAGACAGCAAATAGATGGTTTTTGGATTTTTATCCATTCTGCTACCCTATGTCGTTTTTTCCCTGAGAGACAGAGAGAGACAGTGTGAGCATGGGAGGGTCAGAGAGAGAGGGAGATACACAATCTGAAGCAGGCTCCAGGCTCTGAGCTAGCTATCAGCACAGAGCTTGATGCGGGCCTTGAACCCAAGGACCGTAAGATCCTGACCTAGGCCAAAGCCGGATGCTTAACCATCTGAGCCACCCAGGCACCCTGACCCTATGTCTTTTGATTGGAGCATTTAGTCCGTTCACATTCAGTGTTATTATTGAAAAATATGGGTTTAGAGTCATTGTGCTCTCTGTAGGGTTCATGCTTGTAGTGGTGTCTCTGGTACCTTGCATTCCTTGCAACATTTCTCTCATAGAGTCCCCCTAGGATTTCTTGTAGGACTGGTTTGATGGTGATGAATTCTCTCAAGTTTTGTTTATTTGGGAACACCTTTATCTCTCCTTCTATTTTGAATGACCGGCTCATTGGATAAAGGATTCTTGGCTGCATGTTTTTTCTGTTCACCACATTGAAGATTTCCTGCCATTCCTTTCTGGCCTGCCAAGTTTCAGTAGATAGGTCTGTACTCTGATAGGTTTCCCTTTGTATGTTAGGGCCCTTTTATCCCTAGCTACTTTCAGAACTCTCTCCTTACCCTTATATTTTGCCAGTTTCATTATAATATGTCATGCAGAAGATGGATTCATGTTACATCTGAGGGGAGTTCTCTGTACCTCTTGGATTTAAATGTCTGTTTCCTTCCCCAGATTGGGGAAGTTCTCAGTTATAATTTGATCAAGCACCCCTTCAGCGCCTCTTTCTTCTTCTTCAGGAATTCAAATGATACAGATATTGTTCCGTTTGACTGTATCACTCAGTTCTTGATTTCTCCTTTCATGCTTCTCAATCAATCTATTTCTCTTTTTCTCAGCTTCCTCTTTTTCTATAGTTGTGTCTTCTACTTCACCTATTCAATCTGTACAGTGGTCGCCTCCATTTTATTATGCACCTCATTTATAGCATTTTTTAATTTGTCACAACTATTTTTAAGGTCCATAGTCTTTGTAGCAATCGTTTCTCTGATGTCTTCCATGCCTTTTTCAAGCCAAGTGATTAATTTTATGACAATTTTTCTAAATTATTGCTCCGTTATGTTGTTTATATCTGTTTTGAGCAATTCTTCTTCATGGAATTTCTTTAGAAGAGAGTGTTTCCGTTTCATCCTTTTGGGTAACTTTCTGTCTCTTGTCAGTTTTAAAAGCTCAGTTTCTGTTTTTGTGCCTTTGGTTATTTTATTTCCCTACTCATATTGAAATTTGGGACTCTCCACCATGTGTACTTTGACTTATTTCTTGAGGTAGCCCTGAAAAGGAAAACAGACAAACACACAGGGAACAAAAGCACACAAACACACAGACAAGTCAAACAAATAAGCAAACCAGAAGGGGAAAAAAGGGGGGGGGACAAAAACAACAAAAGACAAAGGACAGTCTAAAATCATAAAACCAGAAATCCCAGGTACAAATAAGAGCAGGATAGAGGCAGTGCTGATGGAAGAGCATCTACAATGAGAGAAGTGACAGGGGTGGGGAGGAAGTGAAATTGAACATTGACCAGGCAGAGAGACTAAAACGCTTAATTCAGAGAGAGAAAGAGGATAATATGGTAGGAGGCAAGGAGGAAAAAAATGAAGATAATGTTACCCAAAGAAACTATAAAGTCTGATTATTCCAGAGAAGGGGAGAGAGAGAGAGAGAGAGAGAGAGAGAGAGAGAGAGAGAGAGAGAGAGAGAGAGAGAGAAAGGGAATGGAAGGTAGAATATGCATCAAGAGAATGGATTAAATGTGACTGTTTAATCAAAACAATGACCAGAGTGCCCAGTTCAGCGGAGGGAGAGATAAGAATGAGATATGGGAAAATATATTTGAACAGCAAGAATTGATCTAGAGTTAATCATGGCAATGTATCAATGTTGGTCTTACCCAGGCTCCAGAAACAAATACAAAGGCAGCTCTCCAGCACAGATGGACATAGCTTGGTGTAGGCAGGTCTCGCCTCCACTGGGGGTCAGGCAGGCCACTCCCTCAGGCCCCACCTTGATGGTTGTGGGGAGAAAAATGGCAGCACCCCAGTCCCTTCCCGAACCAAGCATTACAACTCCCCCTTTTGGGTCTGATCTCCCTGTGCCATGGGCATAGCCAAAGTGGGCTGAATTGTATTTCCCAAGCCCGCTTCATTTTCAGATCTTAGTCAGCTCACTTTAATGATACCGACCTAAATGTACTCCCACAGGCCAGGTGGCTTCTTTGCCGCCGCCGCAGGGGACAGATCCAGTAGGGGGAGTAGGGGAGCAGTTTCTCCTGGCGCTGTCTGGGATTGGGGCACCTAGCCCAAGGAAAGCGCCACAGCTAGAGAAAAAATATCTCTCTCTGAACACCCTGCTGTTACAGATGGGATGACAGGATCCCTCTCAGTCCCAGGCCGAGATTTTTCTCTTCTCCAGAGATAGTTTATAGCAGTTTCAGCTGCTCTTTCTTTCCCCCTCGTCTCTCTGTGGCTCTGCACGGAGTGGGCTCCCTCTGCTCTTCGCCTCTGGGTCCCAGCTCATTTTTATCTTCCCCAGTTCACAATCACACACCTACGAAGCTGTCTTCTTAGTGGACTCTGTCTCTTTTCCTCCCAGACTTCTGTGGTTCAGTGTCTTACGGCTTCCTGGCTTTAGAGATGCGGGCTGGTGATAAAGTACGGAACTCCCTACTTCTCAAGCATCTTGCTGGGATCACTCTAAGTTTTTAAATGTGCAAGGACTACTTGTATATGACTAGGTATGTACAGAAAATGGGAGCAACTGATGATAACACAAGTCAACTGGACAAATAGTGTAGCATGAGAATTTGTGTTAGAGAAAAGTACAGTTTTATAATAGTTAAATCTGAGATATTGACTGGAGAGGGTGATAAAAGAGGGTTGTGAAATCTCTCAATCTACTTTTAATAATCCTCATATATCTGAGATGGCACTGAGGTCTTACTAAAGATAAAATCTTATAGCCTATGATTTTACAGTTTATATAAGAAGCGGTTGAATTCATCTGATAATAAAATGGCACCCATTCATAGTACTGTCTCCTAATGTATTTGCCCAAAGGACAGACATATTACTGCATTGGAAATAACCTAAGATTTGCCTTAATTTCAAGTTCTCCTTGTTCTTTTGTAATCTTGGGTAAGTTATTTATCATCTCCATATCTCAGTTTCCTCAGTTATAAAATTGGGATGGTATTAATAATGCCTACTTAACTTGACAGTTGTGAGAAAAAAAGGATGTGATGAAAGTATTTTGTAAACTATAAAATGCTATACATTTTTCTATGGTAGTGTCGGGAGCCGCCAAGTTTTCTGGCTGCCTCAGGCAAGGATATTTGCTCTCCAGGGAGTACCGAGAAAAACAAGATTTGCATCTGGAGACTGGAGATTGCCATTTCCTGGTCCAAATAATTTTGGCGACTGTCTTGCTGCGCCAGACGTAGATTGGGCCAAGGCGCACAAAAGATCAAAACCTTATTTCGGGTATGCAGTGCTAAGCTTCCCCTCCCCAGCGTTGCAGACGCAAGTCTGCACGCTTCCCTTTGAAGCTGTGTCTGGAGTTTGCAGTTTTGGTTTTTCCTTTTCTCTAATATTCATTTGACTCTGTTACCTGGCAACCAACCTGGGTCAGTTCCCCACCCCAAACGCTATTTAAGAGACAGTGTTTTCTGGGATAAGGAAGAAGAAGAATAAAGAAGAGAAGCTTGACCAGAATCCATGTGTGTTGCCTTAATTTTCTGCGCTCCCCTTTCCTATCTTTTCTTCCCTCCCTCAAGAAGGACCCGCGACAGAGGCGCGCTCAAAGCCGGGGACGAGCGCGCCTGGACCTGGCGAGCTAGCGCACTGCAGCACCTACAAGTGCTGCCCCAACCTGGGGTGGAAGCGGACGGGTGGACGAGCAGCCCCGGTCCGTGGGCAAACACATTAGAATATTTTTTTAAAGTGTGGAAATGGAAACTCCTCCATGAAAATAACCTCTTGACATTATCAAGCATAATAACATTCACATTATAGGGATCCAAGAAGGAGAAGAGAGAAAGAAGGGGTGAGAAAACTTATCTAACAAAATAATAGCTGAACATTTTCCTAATTTGAGGAACAATTGGACATCCAAGTCTAGGAAGCACAGAGAGTCTGTAACAAGATTAACCCAAGAAGGTCAACATCAAGTCACATAACTAAAATGGCAAAAAGTAATAATGAAGAGAGAATTTTAATAGCAGCTAGAAAAAAGAACAGCAGTTACAGACAAGGAAAACCCCATAGGACTGTTTTTTTTTTTTTTTTTTGGTAGAGACCTTGCAGGCCAGAAAGGAATGGCATGATATATTCAAGTGCTGAAGGAAAAGAAAGCTCCTACAACCATGGAAAGTCTCCCAGCAAGGTATTCATTCATATCTTTCCGGAATAGGAAAGATAAAATGTTTCCCAGATAAACAAAGGTCTATCACCACTGAATCAGTCTTACAAAAATGTTAAGAAAAATTATTTAAGTGTATGGAAAACTCCATTATTAGTTGTAAAAAAATTATGAAAGGAAAAAGTTTCAGGGGAAAATTAATCATACAGTTAAGGTAGAAGATTAATCACTTATAAACCGAGTGTGGGGGTTAAAACACAAAAGTAGCAAAATCAATTATATCTACAAAAATCAGTCAAGGTATACAAAAAATAAAAGGATGTCAAATTATGACATCATATACATCCAATGTGGAGGGTGGTATATAGTTAGTGTTCCCAAAATGTGTTCAAACTTAAGCATTCATCAACATAACAGACTGTTATGCACACAAGATGTTATATATGAATCCAATGATAACTAGAAATCAAAAACCTATTATAAATGCCAAAAAAATTAAAAGAAAGGAATTCAAACATAACACTAAAGAAAGCCATCAAACCACAAGTGAAAAGAGCAAAAGAAGAAAGAAACAAGAACTACAAAAATAACCAAAAAACAATTAACAAAATGACAGTGAGAATATACGTTTAATAATTACTTTATTTTATCTTTTAAAAAATTTAACGTTTATTTAGTTTTAAGAGACAGAAAGAGACAGAGTGTGAGTGGGGAAGAGGGAGAGAGAGAGAGAGAGAGAGAGAGAGAGAGAGAGAGAGAGACAGACAGACAGACAGACAGACAGAATCTGAATCAGGCTCCAGTCTCTGAGCTGTCAGCACAGAGCTCGGCACGTGGGGCTTGAACTCATGAAATGTGAGATCATGACCTGAGCCGAAGTTGGATGCTCAACTGATTGAGCCATCCAGGTACCCCAGTAATTACTTTATTTTTAAATTTTTAAAACATTTATTCAGTTTTCAGAGACAGAGAAAAGAGTGAATGGGGAGGTGCAGAGAGAGAGAGAGGGAGACACAGAATCCAATGCAGGCTTCAGTATCTGAGCTGTCAGCACAGAGCCCAACACAGGGCTTGAACTCACAGACTGTAAGATTATGAACCAAGCTGAAGTCAGACACTTAACTGACTGAGCCACCTAGGCGCCCCCCAACTCAGTAATTACTTTAAATATAAATGGACTAAATGCTTTATTCCACAGACATAGAATAATTAAATGGATTTAAAAAACCTACCTATATGCTGCCTACAAGAGACTCACATACAAACTGAAAGTGAATGGATGGAAACAGATATTCCATGCAAATGGAAGCAAAACCCCCCAAATTCTAGGTAACAATACTTATATTAGGCAAAATAGACTCTATAACAACAACTGTAGCAAGACACAAGAAGAGTATTACACAAGTAATCAAAACAGTAGGTTACTGGCACAAAAACAGGTACATAGATCAATTGAAAAGAATGGAAAGTCCAGAAATAGATCCACAATTGTATGGTCAATTAATCTATGACAAAGAAGCTAAGAATATGCAGTGGGGGAAAAGACTGTCTTTTCAACAAATGGTGCTGGGAAAACTGGACAGCAACATGAAAAGGAATGAAACTGGGCCACTTTCTAACACCATATGCAAAAATAAACTCAAAATGAATTAAAAACCTAAACATGAGACCTGAAACCATAAAAATCCTAGAAGACAGCACATTCAGTAGTTTCTCTCACATGGACCATAGCAACATTTTCCCTGCTATATCTCATAAGGCAAAGGAAATAAAGGCAAAAATGAACTATTGGGATTACATTAAAATAAAACAGCTCAGCAAAAAACAAAAACAAAAATATCAACAAAACAAAAAGCCAACTTACTGAATGGGAACAGATGTTTATAAATGATATATCCAATATGGGGTTAATTTAAAAATATACATAAAGAGCTTACACAACTCAACATCAAAAACAAACAGACAAACAACAACCAATCTGGTTAAAAAATGAGCAGAGGACTTGAATAGATATTTTTCAAAGAAGACATACAGATGGCCACAGACACATGAAAAGATACTCAACATTACCAATCAGAGAAATGTAATTCAAACCACAATGGCATGTCACCTTACATTAGTTAGAATGGCTAAAATCTATATGATAAGAAATAACAAGTGTTGGTACTGGTGTAGAGAATAAGGGACCCTTGTGCACCACTGGTAGGGATGTAAATTGGTATAGCCACTGTGGAAAACAGTATGGAGGGTACTGAAAAAATTAAAAATAAAAATAGCATATGATCCAATAATTACACAACTGGGTATTTATCCACCAAAATGAAAACACTAATTCAAAAAGATATATGCACCCCTATGTTTATTGCATCATGCTTTACAATAGGCAGGATATAGAAACAACCTAAATAACCATCAATAGATGATTAGATAAGGAAAATGTGGTAAAAATACATAGTAGAGTATCACACAGTTACAAAAACGGATGAGATTGTGTCATTTGAGACAACATAGAGGGACCTAGATGGTATTATGCTAAGTGAAATAAGTCAGACTGAGAAAGACAAATACTACATGACTCCGTTCATAAGTGAAATCTTTAAAATAGTGAATAAACAAACACAAAGCAGGATCAGATCTATAAATACAGGGAAGAAACTGAATGTTGTCAGAGGGGAGGGGAGTAAGGGGATGGGCAAAATGGGTGAAAGGGAGAGGGAGATAAAGTCTTCTCGTTATGGAATGAGGAAGTCACAGTAATAAAAGGCACAGAATAAGGAATACAGTAATGATAGTGAAATAGTGATGTAACAGGGTAGATGATAGCTATACTTGTGATCACAGTATAATGTATAAACCTGACAAATCACTAAGCTGTACAGCTGAAACTAATGTAACATTGTCATCTGCACTCAAATGAAAAAAAAAGAAGAAAAATAAGGGCACTACATAATGATAAAGGAATTAATCTAACAAGGGGATATAACAATTGTAAATATTTATGCACACAAATAGGAGCACTACATAAAGAAAATTAACAGAGGAGCCTGGGTGGCTCAGCCAGTTGAGCATCTGAGTCTTGATTTCAGCTCAGGTCATCATCGTACTGTTCATGGGATTGACCCTGTGTGAGGCTCTGCATTGACAGCATGGAGCTTGCTTGGGATTTCCCCCCCCCTCTCTATTTGCCTCTCTCCAGCTCTCACAATCTCTCTCTCTCTCAAAATAAATAAATAAACATTAAAAAGTATAAATATTAACAGATATAAGGGAGAAATTGACAGTAATACAATAAATGTAGGGGACTTTGATTCTCCATGTACATGAATAGATCATCCAGACAGAAAATCAACAAGGAAGTGGCTTTGAATGACACATTAGAAGTGATGGCCCTATCTAATATATATAGAACATTCTATCCAAAAACCAGCAGAATACTCATTCTTCTAAAGTACACATAAAACATTCTCCAAGGTAGATCCCATGTTAGGCCAAGAAACAGTTCTCAATAAATTTAAGAAGACTGAAATCATGTAAAGCATCTTTTCCAACCAAAACAGAATGAAATTAGAAATCAATTATTAGAAAAAAAAAACTAGAAAAAGCAAAACCACATGGAGGCTAAGGAACATGCTAGTCTATGACCAGTGAATCAACAACAACAAAAATAATCAAAGAATACATGGAGACAAATGAAGGTGAATACACAATAGTCCCAAAATCTTTGGGACACAAAGCAGTTCTATGAGGGAAGATTATAGCAATACACTCCTACCTAAGCAAACAAACAAACAAAAACACACAAGAAAAATCTCAACCTAATCATTTACTTAAAAGAACTAGGGGAAAAAAGAACAAATAGATACTACAAAGCAATAGAAAATATCAGTGAAACCAAGAACTGGTTCTTTAAAAACATAAACATGTGCTCCTATGCATCAGCACTTCTGTATCCCTTGGGTAAATCCTTAGCAGTGCTATTGCTGGGTCATAGGAGAGTTCTATTGATAGTTTTTTGAGGAACCTACATACTGTTTTCCAGAGCAGCCATTGGTAGCAAAGCGGATGGACCTCAAGGGTGTCATGCTAAGTGAAATAAGTCAGGCGGAGAAGGACAGATACCATATGTTTGCACTCATAGGTCTAACAGGAGAAACCCAACAGGTCCATAGGTAGGGGAAGGGGGAAAGAGAGTTGGGGAGAGAGAGGGACATAAATCATGAGAGACTATTAAATACTGAAAACGATCCAAGGGCTGAAGGGGGAGGGGGAGGGGGGAAGGGGTTGATGGTCATGGAGCGGGGCACTTCTAGGGAGAAGCACTGGGTGTTATATGGAAAACAATTTGACAATAAACTACAATAAAAAAAGATAAAGAAAACTGATAAACCCTTAGGCAGATTCAGTGAGAAAAAAAGAGAAATGACTCAAATAAATAAAATCTGAAATTAAGGAGGAGAAATAACAAAAAACACCACAGAAATACAGTTATATGAGAATATTATGAAATATTATATGCCAACAAATTGGACAACCAGAAGAAATTGATAAATTAATAGAAACATACAATCTTCTAAAACTGGGAAAGAAATAGAAAATTTGAATAGAACAATTGCTACTAATGAAACTGAATCAGTAGTGGAAAAATTCCCAATAAGAAAAGTCTAGGACCAGATGGCTTCACAGGTGAAATATGAATGCTTGCTTCTACCAAGCATTTAAAGAAGAGCTAATACCTATTCTCCTTAAACTATCCCCCAAAAAAGAAAAGGAATGAAAGGTTTCAAATAAATTCTATGAAACCAATGTAACCCTGATACTAAAACCAAAGATACTGCAAAGAAGAAAGAAAGAAAGGAAGAAAGGAAGAAAGGAAGAAAGGAAGAAAGAAAGAAAGAAAGAAAGAAAGAAAGAAAGAAAGAAAGAAAGAAAGAAAGAAAGAAAACTACATGTCAATATCTATGATGGATGCAGATGCAAAATCTTCAACAAAATATTAGGAAACTGAGTTCAACAATACATTAAAAGGATTATTCACTATGATTAAGTTTGATTCATTCTGGAGTGCAAGGGTAGTTCAATATTTGCAAATCAATTAATATGATGATCACATTAGAAGAGGAAGGATTTAAAAACATATGATCATCTCACTAGATGGAAAGAAAGCATTTGTAAAAATACAACATCTTTTCATGGTCAAAATCTCTCATCAAAGTGAATTTAGGGGAAACATACCTCAACATATAGGCCATATATCAAAAACTCACAATTAACATGATACTCAATGGTGAGAGACTGAAAAAGTTTTCTCCAAGATCAGCAACAAGACAAGGATATCCACTCTTACCACTTCTTTTCAACATAGTACAAGTAGCCCTAGTTGCAGCAATCAGATAACAAAAAGAAGTAAAAGGCATCCAAATTGGTAAGGAAGAAGTTAAATGGTCACTACTTGCAGTTTACATGATACTCTATATAGAAATCCCTGAAGATTCCACCAAAAAATTATTAGAATTGATAAATGAATTCAGAAAGGTCACAGTATACAAAATTAATATACAGAAATCTGTTGCATTTTTATACACTAATAACAAAATACCAGAAGGAGAAATTAAGAAAACAGTCCCATTTAAAATTGCACTGAAGAGGAGGAGCCAAGAAGGAGGAGAGGAAGGGAGCTCTGTAAACTTCGTCTACCCCATCTATCGAACTGAGAAGGATATTACTCTCATTTGCAGGAGTGGAAGGAGAAAATACAGACTCCAGAAAGAAGACAACTTCAAAGATGCCTGAGTGAGTGAGTGCGAACTGGGGAGATTGGAAAATGGGCCAGCCCAAGAAGGGAAGGGGAAGTGGGAGCCCCAGCCCAACAGGGGGAAAGCGCAGAGCCCCTGAGACACAAAGGGAAGAGAAAGAGTAAGTGAACACACTCATAGTACTGTCTCTAGAGAAGAGATGAAGAAAGTTTAACTGGGCTCGGAGAGAAAAACTCTCACTCCATATATAACTGCTGGGTAGCACAAATCCCGAACCTGGGTGGCACAAGGGAAAAAACAGCTTCCACCCTTGTGCCATCCCGGCAGGAAGTTGGCGGCCATGGCAGCAGCAGCCCTGGGGCACGCACTTCGCCCTCTGCTGTGGGAGTGGGAGCACACACCTCATTACCACAGTGCATCTCGCCTTCAGCATGGGCCACGCAAATCCCAAATCCGGGGTGCCAACAGGGAAAAAATAGCCCCCACCCCTACGCAATCGTGGCAGGGAGTTGGTTGCAGTGAAGGAGGGGGCCCATGCGCATCCCCTGCAGGAGCTCACAGCTCATTTCTGGTAGCGCCTGGCACCTTGGGCAGGAGCAGCGGGAATCCCCACCAACGCCAAAAGAAACTGATCCCTCTGCCTATGTGATCGCTATCATGGCTGGGGGCTGGGAGTTGGCAGTGGTGTCTGTGGGGGCATGCACTTCACCTCCTGCAGTGCACCTCGCCTCCAGCAGTGGCAGCACAAATCCCTGCCACATCCAAGAGAAAATGCTCCCTCCCCCTACCAGATCCCAGCTAAGAAACCATCCACCAAAGCAAGTACATCTCATCTGCGGTAGAATAAAAGTACATGGACTAAGATTTTGAAAGGAGGCGGACCTGGAAAGTACAACTTGGTTCAGCTGCAGCACAAGGAGATTGGACTCATTAGAGTGGCCTGCAGCACCTAGTTCCAGCAGAGCTTGGGGCCCCGCCATTCTACTTTCTGCAGCCACCAAGGCGGGGCCTCTGAGAGCAGTCCCTGAGACCTACTACACTAAACTACGCATATCCCCAAGGGGGAGCTGCTGCTTTTTCTTCTTTTTTTTTTCTTTGTACTTATTTTTTATTATTACCTTTTTGACTTAAAATTTTTTTATTTTTTACTCCTTATTTTCCTTTCTCCTTTCTCGCTCCTTTTTTCCCCTTTCATGCAATCCAGATATATTCTCCTGTATCTCATCCTTATCTCTCCCCTGAACTGATTATACACTTTTAGACTTTCCATTGCCCTTGTAGTCTCTGCCACCATTTATTTTTTTCCTTCTCTTCTTTTCTTCTCTTTCCTCTCCATTTTCTTTCCCTCCTTTCCCTCTTTTAGTTAGTTTGTTTGTTTGATTTGTCTATGTGTTTGTGTGCTTCTGTTCCCTCCGTGTTTGTTGGTCTGTTTTCCTTGTTAGGACTACCCCAAGAAACAAGCCAAAGTGCGCATGATGGCGAGTCCCAAATATCGCTGAGGGAAAAAAAAAATAAGAAAAGGCACAACAAGTGAAACTGAGAGACACCATTAAAGGAATATTTCCAGAAATGACAGTCCCTGGACAGGCAATAAGCCTCTTTAACAGAGCAATATTAACAGGTGCACAGTGCACAATGAGCTTTTAAAAACTGACAAGACACAGAAGACTAGCCAAAATGACAAAACGAAGGAACTCTCCCCTGAAGAACCTCCAGGAAGAAGTCACAGCCACAGAACTGCTCAACACAGACTCAAACAACATCACTAAACAAGAATTTAAAAAACTTCCCATAAAATTACCTGCTGGGGTAGAAAAAAGCATCAAAGAAGCAACTGAGACAATGACTAGGAACTTTGAAAATAGGGGTGATGAGTTAAAAAAGGCTATAAATGAGGTGAATAATAAAATGGAGGCAGCCACCTCAAGGATTGAAGAGGCAGAGAGAAGAATAGGTGAATTAGAGATATAGTTATAGCAAAAGAAGAATCTGAAAAAAAAGGAGAAATTGATCCAGGAGCGGGGAATGAGATTTTGAGTGATACAATCAAACAGAACAACACCCCTATCATAGGAATTCCTGAGGAAGAAGGAAGAGAGAAAGTACCTGAAGGGATACAAGACCAAATTATAACTGAGAATTTCCCAAATCTGGGGAAAGAAATAGACATTCAAATTCAAGAGGCACAAAGAACCCCCATAAAGATGTAATTTGAATCGACCTTCAGCACGACATATCATAGTGAAACTGGCAAATATAAAGATAAAGAGGGAATTCTGAAAGCAGCTAGGGATAAAAGGGCCCTCACGTACAAAAGTAAACCTATCAGAGTGGTTACAGACCTATCTAACGATACTTGGCAGGCCAGGAAGGAATGGCAGGAAATATTCAATGTGATGAACAGAAAAAACATACAGCCAAGAATCCTTTATCCAGCAAGCCTGTCATTCAAAATAGAAGGAGAGATAAAGGTTTTCCCAAATAAACAAAAATTGAGAGAATTCATGACTACCAAACCACCCCTACAAGTAATCCTAAGAGGGACTCTATGAGGGAAATGTTGCAAACAATACAAGGTGCCAGGGACACCACTATAAACATGAATTCTACCGAGAACACAATGACTCTAAACCCACATTTTTCAATAATAACTCTGAATGTCAGTGGACTGAATGCTCCAACCAAATGACACAGGGTAGCAGGATGGATAAAAAATCAAAATCCATCCATTTGCTGTCTACAAGAGACTCATTTTAAACTTGAGGATACCTTCAGGTTGAAACTAAGGGGATGGAATAATATCTATCATGTGACTGGAAGCCAAAAGAAAGCCAGAGTAGCCATACTTATATCTGACAAACTGGACTTTAAAATAAAGGCAGTAACAAGAGATGAAGAAGGACATTATATAATAATTACAGGGTCTCTCCATCAGGAAGAGCTAACAATTATAAACATTGTTGTGCCAAATTCGGGAGAGCCCAAATACATAAAACAACTAATCACAGAAAGAAACAATATTATTGATAAGACTATGCTAATTGAAGGGGACTTTAATACTCCACTGACAGCAATGGATAGATCAACCAGACAGAAAATCACTAAAGAAACTATAATCCGGAGCGACACATTGGAACAGATGGAATTGACAGATATATTTAGAACTCTGCATCCTGAAGTTAGGAAATTCACCTTCTTTTTGAATGCACATGGCACATTCTGCAAGAATGATCACATACTCGGGCATAAAGCAGCCCTCCATAAGTATAAATGAATAGAAATCGTACCATGCACACTTTCAGATCACAATGCTATGAAACTTGAAATGAACCACAGGAAAAAGTCTGAAAAAGCTCCAAAAATGTGGAGGGTAAAAACCACCCTACTAAAGAATGATTGGGCTAAAGAGGCAATTAGAGAAGAAATGAACAAATATAGGGACACAAATGAAAATGGAAATAAAACAATCCAAAATCTCTGGAACGCAGCAAAGATAGTCTTAAAAGGAAAGTACATTGCAATCCAGGCCTATTTCAACAAACTAGAAAAAGCACGAATTCAAAATCTAACAGAGCACCTACCGGAACTAGAAGGGGAACAGCAAGAGCACCCCAAACCCAGCAAAAGACAGGAAATAATAAATATCAGGGAAGAAATAAACAATATAGATTCCAAAAAAACAGTTGAGTGGATCAATGAAATCAAGAGTCGGTTCCTTGAAAAAATAAACAAAATTGATAAAAGTCTAGCCAGGCTCCTCAGAAAGAAAAGAGAGAGCACCCAGATAGACAAAAACATGAAGGAAAAAGGATCTATTACAACCAATCCCTTAGAAATATAAGCAATCATCAGAGATTACTATGAAAAACTGTATGCCAACAAACTGGACAACCTAGAAGAAATGGACAATTTCCTAAATACACATGCACTACCAAAATTCAAACAGGAAGAGATAGAAAGCATGAACAGACCAATAACCAGTGAAGAAATTGAATCCGTTACAAAAAATCTCCCAATGAATAAGAGCCCAGGGCCAGATGGCTTCCCAGGGGAATTCTATCAGACATTTAAAGCAGAGCTCATACCCATTCTTCTCAAACTATTCCAAAGAATAGAAATAGAAGGAAAACTTCCAAACTCATTCTATAAAGCCAGCATCACCTTGATACCCAAACCAGACAGAGACCCAGCCAAAAAAGAAAACTACAGACCAGTATCCTTAATGAATACAGATGCAAAAATACTCAACAAGATACTGGCAAATCGAATTCAACAACATATAAAAAAATTATCCATCATGATCAAGTGGGATTCATTCCTGGGTTAAAGGGCTGGTTCAATATTTGCAAATCCATCAATGTGATACGTCACATTAACAAAAAAAGGATAAAAACCATATGATCCTGTTGATAGATGCAGGAAAAGCATTTGACAAAAGACAGCACCCTTTCTTAATAAAAGCCAGTGAGAAAGTTGGAATAGAAGGAACTTACCTAAACATTATAAAAGAGTTTATGAAAAGCACACAGCTATCATCCTCAATGGGGAAAAACTGAGATCTTTCTCCCTGAGATCAGGAACACAACAGGGGTGTCCACTCTCACCACTGTTGTTTAACATAGTGCTGGAAGTCCTAGCATCAGCAATCAGACAACAAAAGGAAATAAAAGGCATCAAAACTGGGAAAGCAGAAGTCAAATTTTCACTTTTCACAGATGACATAATACTCTACATGGAAAACCCAGCAGACTCCACCAGAAGCCTTCTAGAACTGATCCATGAATTCATTAAAGTTGCAGGGTACAAAATCGATGTACAGAAATCAGTTGCATTCCTATACACCAATAATGAAGCAGCAGAAAGAGAAATCAAGAAACTGATCCCATTCACAATTCCACGAAAAACCATAAAATACCTAGGAGTAAACCTAACCAGGGATGTAAAAGACCTATACAATGAAAACTATAGAAAACTTACGAAAGAGATTGAGGAAGACACCAAGCAACGGAAAAACATTCCTGGTTCATGGATTGGAAGAATAAACATTGTGAAAATGTCATTACTACCCAAAGCAATCTACACATTCAATAAAATCCCCATCAAAATTGCACCAACATTCTTCTCAAAGCTAGAACAAACTATCCTCAAATTCGTATGGAACCACAAAAGACCCCAAATAATGAAAGTAATATTGAAGAAGAAAACCAAAATGGGAGGCATCACAATCCCAGACTTTAGCCTCTACTACAAAGCTGTCATCATCAAGACAGTATGGTATTGGCACAAAAACAGACACACAGACCAACGGAATAGAATAGAGAACCCAGAACTGGGCCTCCAAATGTACGACCAATTAATTTTTGACAAAGCAGGAAGGAGTATCCGATTGAAAAAAGACTGCCTCTTTAGCAGGTGGTGCTGGGAGAACTGGACAGCAACATCCAGAAGAATGAAGCTAGACCACTTTCTTACACCACACGCAAAAATAAACTGAAAATGGCTGAAGGACCTGAATGTGAGACAGGAAACCATCAGAACCCTCGAGGAGAAAGTAGGAAATAACCTCCTTGACCTCAACCACAGCAATTTCCTACTCGACACATCCCCAAAGGCAAGAGAAATGAAAGCAAAAATGAACTATTGGGACCTCATCAAGATAAAAAGCTTCTGCACTGCAAAGGACAATCAAGAAAACTAATAAGCAACCAACAGAATGGGAAAAGATAGTTGCAAATGACATATCAGATAAAGGGCTAGTA
>NC_043717.1:55031282-55043881 GCF_006229205.1 Suricata suricatta
TGGATCAAGAAGAAGTGGTGTATATATATATATATATACACAATGGAGTATTACATGGCAATGAGAAAGAATGAAATCTGGCCATTTGTAGGAAAGTGGATGGACATTGAGGGTGTTATGCTAAGTGAAATAAGTCAGGCAGAGAAGGATAGATACCATATGTTTGCATTCATAGTTCTAACAGGAGAAAAGGAGAAACCTAATGGAGGACCAGGGGGAGGGGAATAGGGAAAGAGAGTTGGGGAGAGAGAGGGACAGAAATCTTGAGAGACTACTGAATAGTGAAAACGAACTGAGGGTTGAAGAGGAAGTGGGAGGGGGGAAAGAGGTGGTGGTGATGGAGGAAGGCATTTGTGGGAAAGAGCACTGGGTGTTATATGGAAACCAATTTGACAATAAACTATTTTAAAAAATAAATAAATAATAAAAATTAAAAAAAAATTGCACTGCAAAGAATGCAATACATAGGAATAAATTTAACCAAGGAGGGGAACGTTGTACACTCGGAAAACTGTAAGACACTGGTGAAAGAAATTGAAGATAATACAAACAAATGGAAAGACATACAATCCGCACGGATTGGAAGATTTAATATTATTAAAGTGTCCAGACAATTCAAAGCAATCTTCAGATTCAGTGCAGTGCCTATAAACATATAGAACTAGATCTAAAACAAATAATCCTAAAATATGTATGGACCCACAAAAGTTTTTGAATAGCCAAAGCAATCTTGTGAAAGAACAAACTGTGATATTATCACCTCTGACTTCAAGACACACTACAAATTTGTAATAAGCAATACTGTATGGTACTGGACAAAAATAGACCCATAGATCAGTTAAACAAAATAGAGACCCCATAACTAAATCTACACATATGTAGCCAATGAATCTATAATAAAGGAGGTTAAGTGCATAACAATGGGGAAAAGACCATCTTTTCAGCATTTGATTTTGGGGAAACTAGATAGTTACATGCAGAAGAATGAAACTGGACCATTTTCTTACACCATACACCAAAATAAAACTCTAAATGGATTAAACTCCTAAATGTGAGATTTGCAATTACAAAACTCCTAATAGAAAATGTAGGCACTGGGTGTTGTATGGAAAACAATTTGACAATAAAAGATTATGGGAAAAAAAAAAAGAAAATGTAGGCAGTAATCTTTTGGACTTCAACCTTAAAATTATGCTTAGTGTCTGTCCTCAAACAAGGTAAACCAAAATAACAATGAAGTAATTGGACTATATCAAAACAAAATGCTTTTGCATACCAAAGGAAACCATCAACAAAACAAAAAGGCAACCTACTGAATGATAGTAAATATTTGCAAATGATATATTAATAAGGGGTTAATATTCAAAATAGTAAACAAACAGATTCTTAAGTACAGAGAATAATCTGGTGGTTTACAGAGGGTGGTGGATGGGAGAATGAAGAAAATAGGTAAAGAAGATTAAGAGGTACAGATTTTCAATTATAAAATAAATGATTCATGAAGATAAAAGTACATCACAAGGAATAGAGTCAATAATATTTTAATAATGTATTATGGTGACAGATGGTGTGTATACTTATTGTGATGAGTACTGAGTAATACACAGAATTGTCAAATTAATATTTTGTAGACGTGAGACTAATATAAGATTATATGTTAATTATACTCAATCATCATCATCATCATCATCATCATCATCATCATCATCAAAATCCACTCTTGAGAGATCCTGGGCCAGCTACTGGGAAGTAGTTATTCATTTATTCCTCTATCCTCTCTCCAGGCAGACCAGGAGAACTATATCACTACGTTGTAGACTTTTTGGAGGGAAGCAACATTAAAATAGAGACGAGACATATTAGTTAAGAAAAATTGTATAATGAAGAGTAAGGAGCAACTAGTGAAAAGAATGATTATGAATTGGTATTATCTAATGGTGTTTATAGTTGAAGAGGGGCCATGAAATATTTAAAGATATCTGAAAGTTTTAAATAAAAGATGGTTGATATCACATAATTATTTATGAGAATTTATTGATTGGAACTAAGAATTATGAAGTATGATTCTTGCTTTTCTAGATGTCAATGGTGAGAAGAGTTCTCCTTCCTTATTGCATGTGCTCAAATCCAAGAAATTAGGGATATTCTGAATGTTATATGTGATAATATTGTTGGCATCTTTAGGATGTCTTGAAGTTTGGGTCTGAGCATTAAGTTTATCCAGAAAAGCACAAGATGTCAGTGCAAGTCCTGGAGACTTTAAGAAACTAAGCAATGTATCCATAATGTTTACCAGCTTACCTGGGGCTAAAATACAGTTATCTTGTGGTAAAAATCTCATCTCTACTTATTGGATAGGTTAATGAAAAAACGTCCATTTCAGAAACTGGACTATTTTCATTCCATTTTATATTTTCCTTAGATTTCAGTAATGTTCTTTTTGAATAGAATCTTCTACTGTCATACCTTTGATGGAGAAAGAATATTCTTGGTGGCCAGGTGTGATGATGGATGTGAAAAGTGATGGAGAAGAACCCTAAGAGGAGTCGGAGGTGTTGAAAACAGGGCAGCTGGAGGCCCATAAAGATGGAAAATAATGCCAAGGAGGAAAATATGGCTTAGATAATATACCCTAAATATCTTAGATTTTATGTAGTAGGTGATGAGATGTTAGTAAAAGTATTTGACTTAAAAAATAACCCCCTTTTTATAATATAGTGCTACATTTCTAGTTAAAGTACTCTGCTTTCCAATACAAGACTCAGATATGAATAGCTTTTCCATTGTGGAGATATTTCAAACCAGGTTAATAAGACCCTGTATTTCTCTGATTTTTTAAATTTATTTTAAAAATTTAATTAACAAATTTATTAATTTACATCCAAGTTAGTTAGCATATAGTGCAATAATGATGTCAGGAGTAGATTCCACTAATTCCCTATGTATATATAACACACAGTGTTCATCTCAACAACTGTCTTCTTTAATGCCCCTTACTGATTTAGCCCACCCTCCACCCAGAACCCTCCCAGCAACCCTCAGTTTGCTCTCTGTTTTTAAGAGTCTTGTATGCTTTGTCCTCCTCCTTGTTTTTATATTGTTTTATATTATTTTTGCTTCCTTTTTTCCTTTCCTTTCCCTATTTTCATCTGTTTTGTATCTTAAATTCCACATATGAGTGAAATCATATGATATTTGTCTTTCTCTAATTTCACTTAGCATAATAACCTCTAGTTTGATCCATGTAGTTACAAATGGCAAGATTTCATTCTTTTTGATTGCTGAGATACTCCATTTCGTGTGTGTGTGTGTGTGTGTGTGTGTGTGTGTGTGTGTGTGTGTACCATGTTTCTTTATCCATTCATCTGTTGATGGACATTGGGCTCTTTCCATATTTTGGCTATTGTTGATAGTGGTGATATAAATACTGGGATGCATGTACCCCTTCAAAATAGCATACCTGTATCCCTTGGATAAATTCCTAGTAGCGCAGTTGCTGGGTCGTAGGGTAGTTCTATTTATAACTTTCTGAGGAACCTCCATATTGTTTTCCAGAGTGGCTGCACCAGTTTGCATTCCCACCAACAGTGAAAAAGAGATACTCTTTCTCCACATCCTCGCCAACATCTATTGTTGCCTGAGTTGTTAATGTTAGCCATTGACATGTGTGAAGTGGTATCTCATTGTGGTTTTAATTTGTATTAGTGAGTGATGTTGAACATTTTTTTCACATGTCTGTTGGCCATCTGGATGTCTTCTTTAGAAAACTTTCTATTCATCTCTTTTGCCCATTTCTTCACTGGATTATTTGTTTTTTGGGTGTTGAGTTTTATAAGTTCATTATAGATTTTGTATACTAACCCTTTATCTGATATGTCATTTGCAAAAATCTCCTATTCCGTTGGTTGCCTTTTAGTTTTGCTGATTGTTCTCTTCACTGCGTTGAAGATTCTTATTGACGAGGCCCCAATAGTTCATTTTTGCTTCTGTTTCCCTGGCTCCTGAAGATATGTTACGTGAGAGGTTGCTGCGGCCAAGGTCAAAGAGGTTTTTTTCTCTGCTTTTCCTCTAGAAATTTGATGGCTTTCTGTATGACATTTAGGTCTTTCATCCTTTTTGCGATTACTTTAGTGTATGGTATAAGAAAGTGGTACAGGTTCATTCTTCTGCATGTTGCTGCCCAGTTTTCTCAACACAATTTGCTGAAGAGACTGTCTTTATTGCATTGGATATTCTTTCCTGCTTAGTCAAAGATTAGTTGGTCACATGTTTGTGGGTCCATTTCTGGGTTTTTTATTCTGTTCCATTGATCTAAGTGTCTGTTTTTGTGCCAGTACCATACAGGCTTGATGACTATAGCTTTGTAATATAGCTTGAGGTCTGGGATTATGATGTTTCCAGCTTTGGTTTTCTTTTTTAGGATTACTTCGGCTATTTGGAGTCTTTTCTAGTTCCATACATATTTTAAGATTGTTTGTTCTAGCTCTGTGAAGAATTCTGATGTTATTTTAATAGGAATTGCATTGAATGTGAAGATTGCTTTGGGTAATATTGACATTCTAACAATATTTGTTCTTTTAATCCATAAGCATGGAATATTTTTTCGTGTGTGTGTGTCTTCTTCAATTACTTTCATAAGCTTTTTATAGTTTTCAGTGTATAGATATTTCACCTATTTGGTTAGGTTTATTCCTAGGTATTTTATGGTTTTTCGTGCAATTGTAAATGGGACCAATTCCTTGATTTATTTCTGTTGCTTCATTATTGGTGTATAGAAATGCAACTGATTTCTGTGCATCGATTTTATATCCTGCGACTTTGCTAAATTCATGAATCAGTTCTAGCAGTTTTTTTGGTATAATCTTTTGGGTTTTCCATATACAGTATCATATCATCTGTCAAGAGTGAAAGTATGACCTCCAGCTGGCCAATTTGGATGCCTTTTATTTCTTTGTGTTGTCTGATTGCTGAGACTAAGACTTCCAATACTATGTTGGATAACAGTGGTGAGAGTGGACATCCCTGTCATGTTCCTGACCTTAGGGGCAAAGCTCTCAGTTTTTCTCCATTGAGGATGGTGTTAGCAGTGGGTCTTTCATATACGGTTTTTATGATCTTGAGGTATGATCCTTCTATCCCTACTTTCTTCAGGATTTTTTTTTAACATGAAAGGATGCTGTATTTTGTCAAATAGTCTCTCTGCATCCATTTAGAGGATCATTTGGTTCTTGTCCTTTATTTTATTGATGTCATGTATCACATTGATTTTTTTTTTTTTTTGGCCAATATTGAACCAGCCCTGCATCCCAACTATAAATCCCACTTGGTTGTGGTGAATAATTCTTTTAATGTATTTCTGGATCTGGTTGGCTAGTATTTTGCTGAGGATTTTTGCATCCATGTTTATCAGAAAAATTGGTCTGTAGTTCTCCTTTTTAGTGGGGTCTTTGTCTGGTTTTGGGATCAAGGTAATAATGACTTCATAGAATGAGTTTGGAAGTTTTTCCTTCCATTTATATTTTTGGAACAGTTTCAAAAAATAGGTGTTAAGTCTTCTTTAAGTGTTTCATAGACTTCCCCTGGAAAGCCATTGGGCCCTGGAATCTTGTTTTTTGGGAGATTTTTGATTACTATTTCGATTTCTTTACTGGTTATATGTCTGTTCAAATTTTCTATTTCTTCTTGTTTCAGTTTTGGTAGTTTATATGTTTCTGGAAATTTTTCCATTTCTTCCAGATCGCCCAATTTATCGGCATATAAGTGCTCATAACATTCTCTTATTATTTTTTGTATTTCTGCAGTGTTGGTTATGATCTCTTCTCTTTCATTCTTGATTTTATTTATTTGGGTCCTTTCCTTTTTCTTTTTGATCAGTCTGGATAGGGGTTTATCAATTTTGTTAGTTCTTCAAAGAAGAAGCTCCTGGTTTCATTGATCTGTTCTACTGTTGTTTTGATTTTGATAGCATTGATTTCTGCTCTAATCCTTATTATTTCCTATTGTCTGCTGGTTTGGGGTTCTATTTGTTGTTCTTCCAGCTCTTTAGGGTGTAAGGTTAGGTTGTGTATCTGAGACTTTTCTTCCTTCTTTAGAAAAGTCTGAATTGCCATAGAACCACCTTTGCTGTGTCCCAGAGGTTTTGGGCAGTCATGTTATCATTTTCATTGGTTACCATGTACTTTTTAATTTCCCTTTTTACTTCTTGGTTAGCCCATTCATTGTTTGTTTTGAAATTTATTTTTTAAATTTACATCCAAGTTAGTTAGCATAGAGTGCAACAATGATTTCAGGAGTAAATTCTGTAATGTCCCTTAACCATTTATCACATATCCCTTCCCACAACCGCTCCAGTAACCCTCTTTTTTTCTCCATATTTAAGAGTCTTTTATGTTTTGTCCCTTTCTTTGTTTTTATATTATTTTTGTTTCCCTTCCCTTGTGTTCATCTATTTTGTATCTTAAAGTCCTCATATGAGTGAAGTCATATGATATTTGTCTTTCTCTGACTGACAAATTGTGCTTAGCATAATGCCCTCTAGTTCCATTCACGTAGTTACAAATGGCAAGATTTCATTCTTTTTGATTGTCGAGTATACTCCATTGTATGTATGTATGTATATATATATATATATATATATGTATATATATAGTTCTTTACCCATTCAACCATAGGTGGACATTTGGACTCTTTCAATACTTTGGTTATTATTGATAGTGCTGCTATAAACTGCTATAAACATTGGGGGTGCATGTGCCCCTTGAAAACAGCATACCCATATCCCCTGGATAGATAGCCAGTAGTGCAATTGCTGGGTCACAGGATAGTTCTATATTTACTTTTTTGAGGAACCTACATACTGTTTCCCAGAGTGGCTGCAATAGTTTTCATTCCCACCAGCAGTGCAAAAGAGATCATCTTTCTCCACATCCTTGCCAACATCTGTTGTTGCCTGAGTTGTTAATGTTAGCTATTGACAGGTGTGAGGGGCTACCTCATTGTGGTTTTGATTTGTATTTCTCTGATGATGAATGATGTTGAGCATTTTTTTCATGTATCAGTTGGCCATCTGGATGTCTATTTTGGAGAAGTGTCTATTCATGCATTTAGCCCATTTCTTCAACAGTTTATTTTTTTGTAGCCCAATCATTCTTTAGTAGGTTGGTCTGTAGTCTCCATGTGTTTGTTGTGTTTCCAAATTTTTTCTTGTGGTTGATTTCAAGTTTCATAGTGTTGTGGTCTGAAAATATGCATGGTATGATCTCAATCTTTTTGTACTCTTTGAGGGCTGATTTGTGTCCTGTTATGTGATCTATTTTGGAGAATGTTCCATGTGCACTCAAGAAGAATGTGTATTCTGCTGCTTTAGGATGAAATGTTCTGAATATATATGTTGAGTACATCTAGTCCAGTGTGTCATTCAAAGCCATTGTTTCCTTGTTGATTTTCTGTTTAGATGATTTGTCCATCGCTGTAAGTGGGGTATTGAAGTCCCCTACTATTATGGTATTATTATCAATGAGTTTCTGTATGTTTATGATTAATTGATTTACATATTTGGGTGCCTTCATGGTGAGGCATAAATATTTATAATTGTTAGATCTTTTTGGTGGATAGACCCCTTAATTATGATATAATGCCCTTCTTCATCTCTTGTTACAGTCTTTATTTTAAAATCTAGATCATCTGATATAAGTATGGCTACTTTGGCTTTTTTCCTCAACCATTAGCATGATAGATAGTTCTCCATCCCCTTACTTTCAATCTGAAGGTGTCTTTAGGTCTAACACGGGTTTCTTGTAAACACTATACAGATGAGTCTTGTATTTTTATCCATTCTGATACCCTGTCTTTTGATTGGAGCATTTAGTCCATTGACATTGAGAGTGAGTATTGAAAGATATGAATTATTGCCATTGTGTTGCCTGTAGAGTTGGAATATCTGGTGGTGTTCTCTGGTTCTTTCTAGTCTTCGTTGCTTTTGGTCTTTTTTGTTTTGTTTCATCTTTTCTCCCCTCGGAGAGTCCCCCGTAAAATTTCTTGCAGGGCTGGTTTAGTGGTCATGAAGTCCTTTAGTATTTTTGTTTGTCTGGGAAGCTTTTTATCTCTCCTTCTATTTTGAATGACAGCCTTGCTGGATAATGAATTCCTGGCTGTATATTTTTCTGATTCACCACATTGAATATATCCTCCCACTCCTTTCTGGATTGTCAAATTTCTGTTGATAGGTCTGCTGAGAACCTGATATGTCTTCCCTTGTAGATTAAGGACATTTTTCTTCTTGCTAACTTCATGATTCTTCCCTTGTCTGTGTATTTTGTTAATTTGACAATAATATGCCTGGTTGATTTTTGTTGAATCCAATGGGTGTTCTCTGCTTCCTGTATTTTGATGTCTGCATCTTTCCCCAGGTTAGGAAAGTTTTCTCCTATGATTTGTTCACATAAATTTTCTACACATTTTTCTCTCTCTTCATTTTCTGGGACCCGTTATTACTTTTTACGAGTCACTGAGTTCTCTAATTCTTATATCATTCTCTTTTTTCTTAGTTTCCCTATTTTTCTCTGCTTCATCATTCTGTATAAGTTTGTCCTCTATATGGCTGATTTGTTGCTCTGCTTGATTCATCCTTGTTGCCATGGCAACCATTTGAGATTGCATACCAGTTAGACCATGTTAAATTTCATCCTGACTAGATTTTATTTCTTGTATCTCTGCAGAAAGGGATTTTATGCTTTTGTCAACTCCAGCTAGTATTCTTATTATCGTGATTCTACATTCTGGTTCAGACATCTTGCTTGTATCTGTGTTGATTAAGTCCCTATCTGTCATTTATTCCTGTTTTTTGGGGGGGTTAATTCCTTTGTTTCATCATTTTGGAGGTAGAAAAATAATAAGATTAAAAATAAATGAATAAATAAATAAATAAATATTAAAAACAACACAAAAAATCAAATAAAGGTTGCTAGACCCTACGTGTGTTTTGTTCTGGTTGCTAAAAGAAGCTTGATAGAACAGAGAATAAAGGGAAAGTAAATACAAGAAGAAAGGAAAACGTTTGAATATTAAAAATTAAAAAATAAATACAATAAAATTGAATAAAATGAAATGATAAAAGTAAAATAAAACAAAGAATTATAATAAAAGTAAAAATATAGTAGGAAAGATAAATGAAAAACATTTTTTATAAAAATAGAAAATAATTTTTTTTTCTCTTTCTGTATTTAATAAGAAAAGAAAAGAAAAAGAAAAAATTAAATAGATGGAACAATGAACACAATGAAATACGATTGAAATTACATCTAGTTTCCCCTAGAAATCAAACTATGAAGCACTTTGTAGTCCATAAACTGAACAGGCGGAGAGACTTGTGGTGTTCCTCTAAAGCGTGGTTGGTGCAGTTGGACAGGGCTTGGTGTAATGTCTCCCTTCTCCAATAGATGAAGCTGCTAAGCTTACTGAGTTAGATATTTGTTGGGTGTGTATGCATGTGTATACATGCATGGGAGCAGTGAAAATAGCATCACACAGGTACTCAGTCTCTAGTATCAGAACACTGTGCTCTCGACCACTGGCAATCAAGCACCCTTCCTTTGTCTCTGGCTTCTGTCCACTCCTCATTTCTACACTGTGTGCAACCAAGCCCTCAGCCTGCCAGGTGGCACCTCCCTCCCAAGTTTTATCATTAGATAGGGGACTATGCTTCCAAATCCCTCGTTTTTGAGGGCCCTGCAGTTTTGACCCACTCAGACCCTCAGGGGGTGGGTCTCACCAAGCAATGGCCAGGTGTTAGCCCACCCCTGGGAACATTCACATGACTGCACTGTTGCAGTGCCCAGAGCTTGTGGCTGGATGCATGCCTGCCCCAGAAAAAAATTCTGTGCAACTGTGTAGCGGCAGTATTTCAGGGATTATGGTAAATTACAGCACACATCTGGCAACAGGCATCACTCCCTGTTACTGTCCTTGTTCCAACACCAGCAAATGTGGCTGTTCTCTGGGGTCCACCGGGAACTTTGCCTGTAGGGAGGCAGCACAGCCTCTACCAAATGTCCTCTCAGCAGTGGTATTGCCTCTCCCTGTGTGGCCTGAGGACTCCTCAGACCTCTCTGTCTCCTCCTAGGGATTTGTCTTTCCCACGAGAGCTCTGCCAGGTATCAAGCTGTGGAGTTTCAGATTATGCACTCTGCTGTTTATGGTCTTAATGGTATTTAAACTTTCTTCTCCTTTCTTCCTTTCTTGTTAAGTCCCTTCAGGGTGTTTCCACTCTTTCTATTTCTCTCCAGCTGCTTTCAGGGGGAGTGCTTTTCCTGTACTCTCCCCCATTTCTGTCCTCTATCCACAAACACAAAGAGCTCCCTACTTCTTCAGTTTCTCTCTCCCTCAGTTCACCTCTCTGAGCTGCATACTTGCTGAGTTCTGTGGTTTGAGTTTTGCAGATTGTTGTGTTAATCCTCAGATAAGTTTTTGAGGTGTTTAAAATGGTTTAGTGTGGATCTAGCTGCACTTCAGGGATGAGAGAAGCAAATAGCATCCTTGCTGCTCTGCCATCTTGGCCCTTCCCTGGTCTCTGATTTTTATTAGAGCTTTTTTTTAAAAAACAAAACTAACAGTTCTTCTAGTTTTTTGAGGGGGGGGCAGAGGGAGCGGGAGAGAGAGAATCTGAAGCAGGCTGTATGCCCAGCATAGAGCCTGACATGGGCTCAATCTCACAACTGTGAAATCACTACCTGAGCTGAAATAAAGAATTGGATACTTAACCAACTGAGCCACCTAGGTGCCTCACATTCTTACTACTTGTATGCTGTAACTAAAAGTCTGTTCAATAAGAGTTATAGTTGGAGCTAAGATGGCAGCATAGTAGGAGGACCCTAGGGTTTTCTTATCCCTGGAACATAACTGGATAGCTATCAAATCATTCTAAATACCCCACAAATCAACCTTAAGACTGACATAACAAACTGCACAACTTAATGGAGAGAAGTCACATCAAAGAAGGTAGGAAGAGCAGAAATGTGGTTTGGAGGAAAAAATGATTGAAGGTGACACAGAGGGGAGGGACTTATGGTCACAGAGAAAGAAAGAGGAACATACAGGGGAATGCATAAGAACACTTTCACAAAGTCCTTGTCTGTGAAAATGAGTGGGGCTGAGTTTCATGAGTTCTTGAAACCCCTGGGGCTTAAAGACAAAGTAGAGTTTGTCTTTTAAAGGTTTTCAACGGTTGGTGGGTTTGGCTGGGATAGAGCCTTGAGGGCCTGACCCTGCTCTTGAAGAGAAGATAGGCAAACAACCTGGAGCAGATGGTATGGAAATAGTGATCTATAGAATGCCTGTGGTATACAGAGGGGAAATTGTTTACTCTTCTTGGAGTGTATTCTTGAGAGGTAGCATTCACAGAGATGCCTTTCCAGGGACATAGGAGCCTGTGAGTGCCATTTCCCTCTCCCATTCCTCTGCATTAAAGCAGAGTCAGTCACCCAAAGTAAGCAGCTCCGCCCTGATACTGTCTGCCTATCCTAGTTATACCACGTCCCACGCCCTGTACTCTGGCATGACTGCCCTTGTGGGTCAAACCTGCCTCAGGCCCAGCATGGTGAGAACTTCCCTAGAAGAGTGGTGAGAGGCTCCTGCTCACAACACATCACTACCCTTAAAGCCTGGACTTTTAAAAGTCACGAGGCTTGGCTGGGAGAGAACCCAGAGAGCACTGAGCTGCTCCTAGAGAGAAGGCAGGCAAACAACCCAGAGGCATACAGTGTGCTTCCAGAGAAGGTTGGGCACGGAGACCCCTCTCTGAGGACAAAGAGGCTGGCTGATACTATTTCCTCCCTTGTGTTTCAGGCTAAACACAGAGCCACATGTGGTAAACAGCAGAGCACCAATAGTGGTTGCTATATCTGCTTATTCCAAGTCCCACATCCTGTGCTCTGACAGTACTTCCCCACTTGGTCTCTTTTGCCTCAGTCCTAGTACAATGGGCCCTTCCCCAGAACACTAGGGGAAGACCCTGCCCACAGCACCTCTCCTAACCACAGAGTTCTACAAGGCTTCAGTTCTAGTGAAAGTAGTGTCAGGTCTCATTTTACAAGCAGGCCAGAGTACACTGAGTAAAAAGTCATTACATTCTGGCCAAGTACCAAATTGTGACCATTGCCAGCAAGAAGACTCTGCAGAAGACTGTCCTTAAGGACAGAATAGGCAAAAACCAGCAGCAGAGTGTACACAGCACACAGTAGACACTCCCTGTAGTGCCAGACACTGTACACTCTATGACCTCTTCTTCATAAAGTAATTGCTCTCAGGAGCAGGAAACATATTGGGTTCTTTTAACAATAGAAGACAGAGCCTTAGACAAAATGCAAAGACATAGGAATTAATCCCAAATGAAAGAACAAGATAAGGTCACAACCAGAGACCTAAGCAAAATAGATAAATACCATGCCTATGGAGAATTTAAAGCAAGAGATACAGAAATGCTGATGCATAGGAGCACATGTACCCCAATGTTCATAGCAGCAATGTCAACAATAGCCAAAACATGGAAAAAGCCTAAATGTCCATCACCTGATGAGTGGATCAAGAAGATGTGGTATATATAC
>NC_043717.1:55043981-55046613 GCF_006229205.1 Suricata suricatta
AAAGATGTGAGTGCTTTGTGTGCAATCTTTCATTTATGCATGTGAGAGGATTTTCTTTTTTTAATATTTTTATATGGTAGTACTTGTTTTGCTTGTTGGAGGTGTTTGCTTATTTAATACATTCTGTCAAGGACAGAAATTACATGCTGGTTTTTTTTTTCCCATAGGAAGTGTGTCTTGGGTTTTTCCCTTATGATTTTCTTTACTTTTTTTTTCTTTTTCCTCTTCTTTTTTTGGTGGTGGGGATGGTTATGTTTAAATGAAGTTGCTTTTACAACACCAAAGACTTAATCATCCATTTCCTACATAAAAGGTAGCTACTTTTTTGCATGGACTTCAAGTATATTGTAGTATAGAGGTGGAATTTAAGGAAAGGTATTAAGCAGGCTGTGTTTTAGCTTATGGGCAAGTAATAAATTGTATCATTTATCTTGAATATATCATAGATAAGCTGCTACATAACGATTGCCACTTCAGATAACTGTGAAATTAGGTGATGAACTAGTTGTTACTTAACCTTCTAATTTCTGTATAAGTCTAATTACATGAAATAGAAGTTGGGGTTTTGATTTATTACTTTGCTTTTCTGTTTGGAGTGTCATTGTAACTACTGTATTGTAAATGATGGAAAATAATTGCATATGTTAAAAAAGCAAATTGTGTTATATTAAAAACATAAAAAAATAAAGCAACATTCATGGGGATACACACTGGGCTTTAGAAAAGAATTGAAGATTCAGGGAGACCCTGCAGAGATAAAACAGTTAAAAAATAGTAAAATATGAAGAACGAAGTAACTGAGATTAGAAGCATATTTGATACAATCAATAAAAGGAATGAAGGAGCAGAGAAATGAATAAGTGATATAGAAGATAAAATAAAGAAAAATAATGAGGATGAGAAAAAGAGAGAAAGAAGACTTATGCAACACAATGATAGACTTCGGGAACTCAGTGACTCTACCAAATGTAAAAATATTAATATTATAGGAGTCCAAGAAGAAGAAGAGAAGAGAGAGAACGAAGAGAGAAGAAGAGAGAAAGGGGTTTAGAAATTTTTATTTGAAGAAATTATAGCTTAAAACTTCCCTAATCTGGGGAAGGGAACAAGATATCAAAATCGAGGAGGTACAGAGAACTCCCATCAAAATCACCTAAAGCAGGCCAACAACAACACATATGGTAATAAAACTTGCAAAATATAATGATAAAGAAAAAAACCTTAAAAGCAGCAAAACAAAAGAAGTAATTTACCTCACAAGGGAAGACCCATAAGACCAGCTGGATATTTCTCAACAGAAAAGTGGCACGCCAGAGGGGAGTGGCAGGATATATTCAAAATGCTGAATGGGAGAAATCTGCAGCCAAGAATACTCTGTCCAGCAAGCTTATCATTCAGAATACAAGGAGAAGTAAGGATTTTCTCAGAAAAACAAAAACTAAAAGAGTTCAAGATCACGAAACCAGTCCTGCAAGAAATATTAAAGGGGACTCTTTGAGTGAGAAGGAAAGAATAGAAGTCACAAAGATAGGGAAGGAAAAGATAAAATCTTCAGAAACAATGAGAAAACAAGTAACAAAATGACACTAACTACCTACTTATCAATACTTGTTCTGAATGTAAATTGGACTGAAAACCTCAAAGATAGGATGTCAGGATGGATGAAAAAACAAGTTCCATCTATAAGCTGCCTAAAAGAGACTCATTTTAGATCTAAGGACACTTGCAGATTGAAAGTGAGGGGATGTAAAAACATTTATCATGGAAATGAATGCCGAAAGAAAGCTGGAGTAATAATATTCATACTGAGCAAACTGGACTTTAAAACAAAGACTATAACAAGAGATGAAGAATAGCACTATATAATAATAACTATAACAGTCCAACAAAAGCATACAACAATTGTAAATATTTATACACCCAACATGAAAGCACCCAAATGTATAAAACAGTTAATAACAAACATAAAGTAACTAATTCATAATAATACAATAATGGTAGGGGAATTTAATACCCCCTTACATTAATGGATAGAACATCTGTACAGAAAAGAAACCAGGAAACAATGGCTATGAATGACACACTGGATCTGATAGACCTAACATATATATTCAGAACATTCCATCTTTTTTTTAAAGTAGTTTATTGTCAAATTAGTTTCCAAACAACACCCAGTGCTCTTCCCCACAAGTGCCCTCCTCCATTACCACCACCTCTTTTCCAACCTCCCCCTTCAGCCCTCAGTTTGTTTTCAGTATTCAATAGTCTCTCAAGTTTTGTGTCCCTCTCTCTCCCCAACTCTCTTTCCCTCTTCCCCTCCCCCTGGTCCTCCATTAGGTTTCTCCTGGTCTCCTGTTAGACCTATGAGTGCAAACATATGGTATCCATCCTTCTCCACCTGACTTATTTCACTTAGCATGACACCCTCGAGGTCCATCCACTTTCCTACAAATGGCCAGATTTCATTCTTTCTCATTGCCATGTAGTACTCCACTGTATATATACACCACATCTTCTTGATCCACTCATCAGGTGATGGACATTTAGGCTCCTTCCATGTTTTGGCTATTGTTGACATTGCTGCTATGAACATTGGGGTGCATGTGCTCCTATGCATCAGCATTTCTGTATC
>NC_043717.1:55046713-55092552 GCF_006229205.1 Suricata suricatta
TTGAGGAACCTCCACACTGTTTTCCAGAGCGGCTGCACCAGTTTACATTCCCACCAACAGTGTAGGAGGGTGCCCGTCTCTCCACACCCTCGCCAGCATCTATACTCTCTTGATTTGTTCATTTTAGCCACTCTGACTGGTGTGATGTAGTATCTCACTGTGGTTTTGATTTGTGTTTCCCTGATGATGACACACACCCAAATATAATTACGACCCAAAAATCTGGTGGGAAAAGGTGGAAGGACAAAGTTCTGCTTCTTCATTTTTCCTTTGTTGCTCTGTCTTTTAGAAAAATAGACTACATGCATGTGTAGGCTTTCCCACATATATATCTTTCATTTCTTTGTGTATATAAACCATTCTGAGAGAATGGGAATGAAATTTTAAAGAAAATTTAACCAATGTGAATAAATTTGGGTAGAGAAAGGTGAGCTGTTGCCCACTGATTAAATTAACCCAAGCAAAACACCATGAATGACCAACTGGAAGGATTGTTTACAAATATACACAGCACTGTTTATTATGTTTCTTGACTTATCTGATTGTTTATAAATCATGGTATCACAAACCTGATAAGAAAGCTTCCAGGCTGCTATATAATCCAACCTAAGCCACCCACATGTGCTAAACAAATCTGACCATACCTGCCTTTCTCTATTTAAAGGTCACTTATGAGGTTGACATGATTATATAATCTTTTTGGACACTATTTTCTCACTACACTACATTGGTAGTGTTAACATGATTTTTATCAGTGTTTGGTCTTGTGGGTGAAGAAGACTTCCTTCTGAGCCTACTTACCTCTGTTTTCATCTTCATTTTCATCCCAGGGCTCTTCATTTGCTAGGAGTGGGTTCTGTGACTCGTTCATAGACCTCAAAGGGAAGGAGTGTCCATCACCAGGGCTATTGGGGAAAGGAAGGGAGTGAGCTCTTGCAGCTGACATAGAATTCTGATGAAGGTTATAGCTCTCTTAGAAATAGGAAGGGGTTCTTAGAAAGGTTTAAACCATTTAGCTTATTGGCTAAAGCCATGGTGGCATAGGGTTTTACAATAGTATCCTTTAGTTGATCTATTGCTATCAATTTCTATATCTTGTTTGTCTGCATCAGTGTCAACTCTTTTGGTTTATAAGTAACTGTTTAACTTGTTTCCCACAATGCCCAATTATGGCAAAATGAACATATAGCAAGTTCCATATGATCATCCCAATTTATATGTCATTATCTTATTGCTTGGGTTCTAAATTTTCAACAAAAAATAGCAGATTCAGAATCATTGATATAGTGGAGATAAGTTTCCATGAACTGGTGATAAATATTAATGTCTGAATGCCCTGTTATTCAGCTTGTATGGTAGAAAGGTTATTAGAAACTGTGGGAAACAGCCTGAGTGTGGCATATCTAGGAGTGCAGATTCTGGGGGCAATTACCTGCATGTGGGATCCACCTGTAGTTATCTATGGTAATGTAGGGCCACCTCCTTGGTTAATATTTGGCCACTAACAGATGGGATGCATTTGAGGGACCTAAGTTGGCCCTGACTATAGTGGGCTGCAGTTTGAACATTTGAGTTGCAGATTTATATCTGAGTGACTTTTGAATTTCTCAAATTTACTTTGCCTTTACTCCTGTTCATAATTGTGGTTAACTGAAAGTTGACAGATTCTATTGATAGATCTCTATAGAGGATGTAAGTATACTGATTATAAGTGAATTGGCTTTGATTTTGGCTTTTGATTTTTTATTTACAAAACTCATTTTAGATCTCCCTTTGATGTAGTGATAGGGTGTGTGTATTTGTGTGGATATGTGTGTTATTGGAGTGAAAATAATTGCTGGTTACAATTGTTAATCAATATTACCCAAGAACATTGTTTTGTCTTGTGCTTTAGAGCCAGGATAGTAGGATATACCACAGATCTTAAATAAATGGGTCTGTAAAAGAATAACTGATACAGAGAAAGTATCAGAGCAATGAGTAAAGGGAAAAATAACATTTTTCTTAATTATCACCCTACTCCAACAAAATTTCCTCAAATAAGTGAACAGATGGATGTATCCCTATCTGAGGAATTGATATAAAGGGAGCTTCAAGACACTATAAATAAGCTTTGGTCCAGAGGTAGTTCACGTGGTGTTAGTTCAATGTGGCTCAAGAAGTCACTCAGGGGACAAAAGCTCATCTCCCATTTCCTTTCATTCCTGCTTCAGTTCTAAGAATTACCTACAATTTCTAAATCAATCTTTGTTCCTGGTTTTCATTTTAATTACCTTCAGAAAAGTAATATACAGGGGGGAAGTGGCAAAATGGCAGAGAGTAAGGTGCCCCATTACCTCTGCCTGCCTGCAATTATCAAACTGAGAAGAATAAAAAGCCACAACTCACTGATCTCCTAGAATGGAAGTGCATGCACAGACCCCTTATTGACAACAGCCTCATGGATGCCTGAGTGAGTGCAAACTGGGACCAGAGACTTTGGGGGAAGGAGCACTGGCCCAAAGCGAAGCCAGGAGAGAAATTGTCCAGAAATTTGGCGCTGGACCCACAGAAAGCCGTGTGTCCAGAGGTGCTCAGAACCGCAGAGAGCTGCATGTGGGGCAGCCGTGTGTTTAGAGGTGCACAGAACAGCGGAGATCTCCACACAGGACGGCCATGCAGGGTGGCGGAGAGACCAAGGGAAGAGAAGTAGAGACTGAATCACTCATAGCATAATCTCTGGAGAGGGGAGACTTCACCCAGGACTGTGAGCCATGGCAGGGGGAGAGAAATCAATCCTCCTCAGTGGGCTTGTTCTCCCTTGGGCCGGCAGCTTGCTGACTTCAGGTGACGCCAGGGAAAAAACTGGCTCCACAGTCCCCCTACCCAATCCTGGACAGAGAACGACCTGCCTGCCCGATATCATTTTGACTGTGGTGGCGGCTAGGACTTGGAAACGTGGTAGAACATAGAAAGCTAAAATAATTTGACCCACCCCGTGGCACGAGGAGGTTGGACTCAAGAGAGTGGCTGCAACGCATGGTCTGAGCAGGGGTTGGGGCGCCACCATTCGTCTCCCTGCATCCACTAAAGGCGGGGCCTCAGAGAGCAACCCCTGAGACCAGACCTATTTACATCAAGCCACGCCCATATACGCTGGAGAGCTGCTGTGTTTTTGCTTATTATTTTTAACTGTTCTTTCTTTCTTTTCTTATTATTTTTGCTTTTTAACTTTCCCCTTGTTTTCTCTTCTCTATTTTCCTATTTCCTTCTTTTCTCCTTTTCCCCCTGGAGTCTGGGAAAGACCAACATTTACGCACTGCTGTGCTTAGATCAACTCTTACCATCCAGATAGTTTTCCTTTATCTCATCCTTATCAACCCCCTCTACAGGTTTTATGCTCTCAGACTGTCCTTTATCTCTGGCTGTTACTGATGCCCCCCCTCTCCTCCCCCCGCCCCACCTTCTTTTTTTCCTTTCCCGTCATCTTTTTTTTTTTTCCTGTTCCTTTAATTCTTTCCCCACTTGGTTTGCTTGTTTACTTGTTCTGTTGGTGCATTTGCAGGCTTGTGATCCCTGTGTGTTTGTCTGTCTGTTTTCCTTTTCAGGGATACCTCAAGAAACAAGCCAAAGCACAAATAGTGTAAAGTCCCAAATATCGCTGAGTAGGGAAATAAATTAATCAGAGGCATAACAAAAGAAACCAAGAGACACCATTAAAAGAACATCTCCTTAAACAACAGACCCTAGACAGTCAAAGAGCCTCCTTTAATAGAGAAAACTAATAGGCGCACAGTGCAGAATGAGCTTTTAAAACTGATAAGAGACAAAAAGCTAGCCAAAATGATGAAACAAAAGAATTCTCCTCTAAAGAAACTCCAGGAAGAAATCACAGCTACAGAACTGCTCAAAACGGACACAAGCAGCATAACTGATCAAGAATTTAGAATGACTGTAATAAAATTAATGGCTGGGCTTGAAAAAAGCATAGAAGCTGTCAGAGACAATATTGATACAAAGAATAGTAAACTTCAAAATAGCTGTGACGAGTTTAAAAACGCTGTAAATGAGGTGAATAATAAAATGGAGGCTACTAATGCATGGATTGAAGAAGCACAGAGGAAAATAGGTGAATTAGAGGACACAGTTATAGCAAAAGAGGAAGCTGAGAAAAAGAGAAAGAAATTGATACAGGAGCAGGAAAGGAGAATTCGAGACCTGAGTGACATAATCAAATGAAACAATATCCATATTTTAGGAGTTCCTGAAGAGGAAGAAACAGAAGGAGGTCGTGAAGGGGTGCTGGATCAAATTATACACGAAAATTTCTCCAATCTGGGGAAAGAGAAAGACATTGAAATTCAAGAGGCATATCGAACTCTCCTAGGACGTAACTTGAACTAACCTTCAGCAGGACATATCATAGTGAAACTGGAAAAATATAAAGATAAAGAGAGAATTCTGAAAGCAGCTAGGGATAAAAGGCCCCTAACATACAAAGGGAAATCTATCAGAGTGGTTACAAACTTATCCACTGAAACTTGGCAGGCCAGAAAGGAATGGCAAGAAATCTTCAATGTGATGAAGAGTAAAAATATGCAACCAAGAATTCCTTATCCAGCAAGCCTGTCATTCAAAATAGAGAGATAAAGGTTTTCCCAAATAAACAAAAGTTGAGAGAATTCAAGACCACCAAACCAGCGCTACAAGAAATCCTAACAGGGACTCTATGAGAGAGAGGTAGCAAGGAATATAAGACACCAGAGACATCAATATAAACATGAACCCTACAGAGAACACAATGAATCTAAACCCACATGTTTTAATAACACTGAATGTAAATGGACTGAATACTCCAGTCAAACGACACAGTGTAGCAGAATGGATCAAAAACCAAAATCCACCTATTTGCTGTCTATAAGAGACTCACCTTAGACATGAAGACACCTCAGATTGAAAGTAAGGGGATGGCGAAATATCTACCATGAGACTGGAAGCCAAAAGAAAGCCAGAGTAGCTGTACTTATATAGGACAAACTGGACTTTAAAATAAAGGCAGTAACAAAAGATGAAGAGGGAAATTATTTAAAAATTACAGGGCCTCTAATCAGGAAGAGCTAACAATTATAAACATCTATGCGCTGAATTTGGGACCACTTAAATACATAAAACAACTAATCACAAACAGAAGCAATCTTATTGATAAGAATATGCTAATCACAGGGGACTTTAATACTCCACTTACATCAATGGATGGGTCAACCAGACAAAAAAAATCACTAAGGAAACAATCGACATGAATGGCACACTGGAACAGATGGAATTGATAGATATATTTAGAACTCTGCATCCTGACGCTAGGGAATTCACTGTCTTCTCGATTCACACGGCACATCCTCTAAGACTGATCACATACTGGGTCATTAAACAGCCCTCCATAAATACAAAAGAACTGAGATCATACCATGCACACTTTCAGACCACAATGCTATGAAACTTGAAATCAACCACAGGAAAAAGTCTGGAAAACCTCCCAAAATGTGGAGTTTAAAAACTACCCTACTGAAGAATGATTGGGTGAACCAGGCAATTAGAGAAGAAATTTAAAAATATATGGAGACAAATGAAAATGAAAATACAACAATCCAAACGCTCTGGGACACAGCAAAGGCATTCCTATGAGGAAAGTTTATTGCAATCCAGGCCTATTTCAACAAACTAGAAAAGGAACAAACTCAAAATCTAACACAGCACCTATGGAAACTAGAAAAGGAACAGCAAGAGCACCCCAAATCCTGCAGAAGAAGAGAAATAATAAAGATCAGGGCAGAATTAAACAATATAGAATCCACAAGAACAATTGAACAGATCAATGAAACCAAGAGTTGGTTTTTTGAAAAAATAAACAAAATTGATAAACCTCTAGCTAGGCTCCTCAGAAAGAAAACAAAGAACACCCAGATAGATAAAAACATGAAGGAAAATGGATCTATTACAACTGATCCCTCAAAAATACAAGCAATCATCGGAGATTACTATGAAAAATTATATGGCAACAAACTGGACAACCTAGAAGAAATGGACAAATTCCTAAACACACATGCACTACCAAAATTCAAACAGGAAGAGATAGAAAATCTGAACAGACACATAACCAGTGAAGAAATCGAATCAGTTATCAACAATCTCCCAACGAATAAAAGCCCAGGGATGGATGGATTCCCAGGGGAATTCTACCACACATTTAAAACCGAGTTAACACCGATCCTTCTCAAGTTATTCCAAAAAATAGAAATGGAAGGAAGACTTCTGGACTCATTCTATGAAGCAAATATCACTTTGATTCCTAAGCCAGACAGGGACCCAACAAAAAAAGAGAACTACAGGCCAATATCCTTAATGAATCCGGATGCAAAAATACTCATGAAGATCCTAGCAAATCAAATTCAACAACATATAAAAAGAATTATACACTATAATCAAGTGGGATTCATTCCTGGATTACATGGCTGGTTCAATACTTGCAAATCCATCACTGTGATACATCACATTAACAAAAGAAAAGATAAAAGCCATATGATCCTGTAGATAGATGCAGAAAAAGCATTTGACAAAATGAAACACCCCTTCTTATTCAAAACCCTCGACAAAGTCCAGATAGAAGGAACTTATTTAACATTATAAAAGCCATTTATGAAAAGCACAAAGCTAATATCATCCTCAAAGGGGAAAAACTGAGAGCTTTCCCCCTGAACTCAGGGACACGACAGGGATGTCCACCCTCACCACTGTTATTTAACATAGTTCTGGAAGTCCTAGCATCAGCAATCAGACAACCAAAGGAAATAAAAGGCATCAGAATCAGCAAACAAGAAGTCAAACTTTCACTTTTCACAGATGACATGAAAAACCCGACTGACTCCACCAAAAGCCTTCTAGAACTGATCCATGAATTCAATTAAGTCGCAAGCTACAAAATCAATGTACAGAAATCAGTTGCATTCTTACACACCAAAAATGAAGGAGCAGGAAGAGAAACAAGAAACTGATCCCATTCACAATTGCACAAAAAACCATAAAATACCTAGGAATAAACCTAACCAAAGATGTAAAAGACCTGTATGCTGAAACTATAGAAGACTTATGAAGGAAAGTGAAGAAGACACCAGGAAGTGGAAAAACATTCCATGCTCATGGATTGGAAGAATAAACATTGTTAAAATGTCATTATTACCCAAAGCAATTTACACATCCCTATAAAAGTTGCACCAGCATTCTTCTCAAAGCTAGCACAAACTATCTTAAAATTCGTATGGAATCACAGAAAACCCAGAATAGCCAAAGTAATATTGAAGAAGAAAACCAAAATGGGAGGCATCACAATCCCAGATTTTAGCCTCTACTACAAAGCTGTCATTATCAAGACTGTATGGTATTGGCACAGACACAGACACATAGACCAATGGAGTAGAATAGAGATCCCAGAACTGGACCAACAAATGTATGGCCAAGTAGTCTTCGACAATGCTGGAAAGAGTATCCAATGGAAAAAAGACAGCCTCTTTAGCAGATGGTGCTGGGACACCTGGACAGCAACATGCAGAAGAATGAAACTAGATTAGTTTCTTACACCGTACACAAAAATAAACTCAAAATGGATGAAAGAACTGAATGCGAGACAGGAAACCATCAAAACCATAGAGGAGAAAGCAGGAAACAGCCTCCTTGACCTCAAATGCAGCAATTTCCTGTTCTGACACATCCCCAAATGCACGGGAATTGAGAGCAAACATGGACTCTTGGGACCTCATTAATATAAAAACCTTCTGCCTTGCAAAGGAAACAATCAACAAAACTAATAGGCAACCGACAGAATGGGAAAAGATAGTGGCAAATGGCATATCAGATAAAGGGCTAGTATCCAAAATGTATAAGGAGGTCACTAAACTCTATACCCGAAAAACGAATAATCCAGTGAAGAAATGGGCAGAAGCTCCCAAAGATAATATCCAGATGGCCAAGAGGCACATGAAACGATGCTCAGCATCATTCAGCATCAGGGAAATACAAATCAAAACCACACTGAGATACCACCTCACGCCGGTCAGAGTGGCTAAAATGAACAAATAAAGATTCTATAGATGCTGGCGAGGGTGTGGAGAATCGGGCACCCTCCTACACTGTTGGTGGGAATGTAAACTGGTGCAGCCGCTCTGGAAAACAGTGTGGAGGTTCCTCAAAAAACTATCCATAGAACTCCCTTATGACCCAGCAATAGCATTGCTGGGGATTTACCCAAGAGAGACAGAAATGCTGATGCATAGGAGCACATGCACCCCAATGTTCATAGCAGCAATGTCAACAATAGCCACAACATGGGAAGACCCTAAATGTCCATCACCTGATGAGTAGATCAAGAACATTTTTGTGTCTAGTTTGTTTTTAGGATAGATTTTTCTTATGATTTTCAATGTATATTACCAAATTCATTTATAAAAGAGTGGTCCCAGTTTACACTGCTTCAAAGCATAAGAATGTCTATTTATCATACATTCACTTCCTAACTTGTCTTTACTTATCTAGAAATAAAAAACTTAGAGAATAGATTTTTCACTGCACTTACAACTTATTGTATACTACAATTAAAGTTGAATTTGCTACTTCAAGGTATGGTTCAGTCTCAACTTCTTTTAGTGGTAATAATTCCTTACCTGGACCCAACAGGTATTAACCAGAACTTCTTGTTATCTCCAAACACCTGCTGGATATTTTTGATGAAGCCAAGGTTGAACCCATTTTTCTCTGGGCCACTTGTAAACACTGGAGTACAGAAGGCCTCTAGGGCAGGATAGGTGAGTTGAAGAGGAAGAAAGCAATAAAGGAACAAATTTCAGGATTAACATGATTTTACAGTACTCTATGAGTGTGACTTGATTCTACAATATCTTTTTGTTGTGGTAGTACGAGCCTCTTATGTTTAGTTATTGCTCAATTACTTTATAAAAACCAGCTCAATCATTTAATAAAAGTAATTTTGTTATGAAATGCAAATAATTGGTACTCTTAAAAAAAGGCAGAAGAAACACTTAATGGTAGAAATAATTAAGCAGCCATGGTGGTACTAAATATTTTATGCCACTGCATGTAAGGAGTGAAAGAACAAATTTAACAATACTTTATTTGAATCTAAATGGCAACAGCAGCAAAATAGTCTCCCTCTTTAGAGCTGGGACTAAAGTACTGATGCATGAAGAGATGATAATGACATTTATTTGATCTTGAAATACTTCAGAAATGATGTTTTCACTGAAATCTTCCATGTAAAAAACTGAGTTTTACTTAAGAAAAAAAATGTCAGTAGGTGAACTATAATCACCTCAAAGACTGAGGAATTGGACCATGTTGCTGCACATTATTTTTAGACACATATTTACCCATTAAGCAAACACTTTCACCATTTATCTGACTGCATCTGGCCATTTCCTAATTGTTTTTTTTTATTAACCTGAAGCTTTTAGCAATTTTCTACTTTGCAGTTATATCTATGCCAAATGTGCTCACCTACCACCCTAGCAAGTAAGTGCTAGATATTTGGTTTAGAAAAGGAGTGTAAATACTTTTTTAGCTGTTAACATTATTGGTAAATGAGTTCCAAACGTAAAGTGGCTTTTGTACTAAACTTTTGTCAAATCTATCTTAGCTAAGCATTAACCAGTTGGACACTTTCTCCTTATTCCTCATGCATTAATTTGCATACAATGTAAGTATTTGTTTCACTATAGATGATATAAAATTGTTGCACTGGAATCCATCAGAAACATAATTCTTCAAATAACAGATGAGAGTATAGGAACAGAAAAAATGTTTATTTCTTGTACTAATTTTCTAGAAACTAGCTAGTTCAGTAGATTTATCTCATTCCCAGTCCTCCACAGCTCATTGATGATTGTAGATATCCAATGATTTGTTGGTTTGAATTCTTTCTCAAGACTCCATCTTTGGATGCACTGAATAATTTAGATTCTTCTATCTTTATTAACCTTTACCTCCTCCTTCTGATGTTCCTTTCTGTACTGGTTTTTTCCTTCGCATCCTCAGATTAACACCTTTTAGAAATTTTTCAAGCCATAAATTTAAGGACGTATTACCCAGTGTGAATTACAAAGAGCAATGGTCAATTTTCGTTTTCTGTGAGGTTTCATTCAATAATGCTTTCTTTAGTCTACAAGCTTCATTTACTATGGCTCTCCAGTTTCGTAAAACATGTCTACATTGGTCTCAGTTTAGAGGCAAAGGATGTCACTAAAACTAAAATGTCTCACTGGAACGTTTTTCTCTTTTTTGGGAATAATCTACAAGCCACTATGATATACATTAATGTATTTTTTTTCCCTAGTCTTAATATCCAGTCTTACCTAAGGTGGTTTTGTTTCTGCTGACAAGCCAACAATGGTAACCAAAGAGAATCACAAGGCTGACAAAAAACATGCAGGCCACAAAGAGGAGAAAAAGAACATGGAACTTTGAGCGAACACTGGGTAATTCCCCCTAGAAAAGAAATAATAAGCAAATAGAAAACAAAGGATTAAAGTGTTAAGGCGTAACTAGTTTTTCTAAGATGTTAGCACTTATATGTATAAATTGTCTAGCTGCAATTAAAAAATAGATTTTATAAAATTTTTACAAAAGGGTTTTTTCTGTTGATGACCATACCGCATTATAGATATGCTTAGCCTGTAGTGTCTAAAATGGATCCTTGATTAAGTTCAGTGTAAAATAGAGTATATAATGCACAATTAGAGTAGTGTAAAAAGAGTATACTGAAGCCATAATTGGTATGCAACCTCTTAAATCTTGTACTCCATTTAGTTTGCAAATTATGAGTCATTTGGCCAGAGGTGATCTTGAGATCATATGGTTCATCCTCTTGTCTCAAGATAGGTTATTCTATAATGCCTTCTATGTCATGTTTTCTTGAATATATTTCTGTTGAAAACTTCATAACATATGTATGTGGAAAACAAGTAAAGACATATAAGGTAGAATTTTACAATGTTCTACCTGTAAGTTATAACCTGATTTAAAAGTAACTGCAAATTGTGTGTGTGTGTGTGTGTGTGTGTGTGTGTGTGTGCATGTGTGTGTTTATAAAAATGCTATAGCTGAAGTAGAATATACTGGTATATCACATCCTGTGAAGTAGCTCTTTAAACATTAACATCAAGCAGGATTTGACAGGAAATTGTAAAAGTGGTAGCTAATGACTTCTATAGTTATTTCTGACATCTTATTCTCCATGTGGCCCCAGCTCTCTTTTTTTTCCATGTAGCCCTAGACCAGAATAAATTTTCTAAAGTTTTATAGCATGCACAAGTGTATAAAATTTGCCTTCTGAAGAGGCCTTAGAAAACATTTCGAATTTGGAGTGAGCAGTTGAGAGAACTTTTTTATTTTCCCTTTCCTGTGATCATTGTTTAGGCATGACGAGTTGCATTAAAGTATTTCCAAATGCTCTTGAGTAATAAAGTTAAAGGTGATTTTTGATTGAAGTGGATCTTGATATTAGGATCTGGTTCTACTTAAGTTTGGAAGGAAAAATTAAGACTTGGAAACACTTGGCAAATTCAGATAGCACAGAATTTTTTCCCTCTCTTAAAAAAGATTTTTATTCATTTTGATGTAAGGAAATATTGGGGATCTTTCAGAGTGTATATGTGTTAAAGATGAAGATAAGGGGAAGCCAGTCAATCAGGTGTTTTCAGCTGAGAGGTGGGCTGGGTAAAATTTGCATGGGGGAAAGAGCACCCCAGGAAATGGATACCTCAAGGACTCAACCTTCAGGGAATTTTATCTGAAGCTCCTTTCTGAAATGATCCTTCCACAAAATTTTGACCTAAGCACCCAAACTGAATTGGATTGGTTTGTGTTTGTTTGTTTGTTTGTTTGTTTGTTTAGAAAGAGAGAGACAGACAGAAAGAGAATCCCAAGCAGGCTCCACACCATCAGTGTGAAGTCCAATGTGGGGGTCAAACCCACAAAACATGAGATCATGGCCTGAGCTGACACCAAGAGTCAAATGCTTAACAGATTGAGCTACCCAGGTGCCCCTGTATTTGTTTTGTTTTAAATTTATGGGAAATAACTTATATATTTTTTGTAGTGGTTTTGGCCTAGCTAGGTTTTTGCTTTCATAATCTCTGCTTTTTGAGTATATTTGTTAAAGTTTTTAAAGCTTACATTTATTTTACTTCTAATCTTTCATGTTTAAATGGGCAATAGGAAATGTCTAGGCAAGAGGGACTGATAGAATCAGTTCAAACCCTGGTTGGCTGTGATGAAAGTCTTTTCCTCCCCTAATTATTTCTGTGGAACTCTGTTTCTTTTGCCAAAGGATATTCCTTGGTAAAGTCCTTTTTTGTTGTTGTCGTTAGAAGAGGTTGATGGCCCTATGTTCAAAATTATTTTCCCAGGAGATAACCAAGCTAAATTACTCAAAGCAATAACCACCAGAAGAGTTCAGGGGAATATTGGTAGAATAATACTACTATCTTGGTTCTAAAATAATTCATAATCTCTGTGAGGAGATTCATGGTCCAGTGTGAAAGGTGTATATTACTACATTTTTTATAAGGCAAAGATAAAATTAATATCAAAATAGCTACTCTTTATGTTAATATATATCGGAAAAACATGCTCTGATGGTCTTCTGAATTCTTGATTGCAAAGGAGCTATAGCTTCTCCATAGTAGGGCCATAATGGGCAATAGGATATGGTACAGTGTTTAAAATCATTGGGCTTAGGGTGAGACAGCTTCTAGTCCTGACTTTGAAACTTACAAGTTGGGTGATCCTAAGTCAATGAAGTACAATAAGCCCCAGTTTTATAATTTTTAAATGAGACTAATAATTCTTATTTTGTGTACCTTACAAGGTTGTGGTAAGGAAAAGATGGGATAATAGATATTAAAGTGCTTTGAAAATTGCAAAGTATTATACAAATTGGGGCTGCTGTCCTTAGGAGGACCACCAGTCTCTTTGATGCATGGTTTTTAAAATATATGGCAGTGTTTACTTTTCATTTTAAGGTAAGACTCACTTTAAATTGAGAAATCCATCTCTAAACCACACCAAAGTGCATTAAGGCTGGAGAGATTGCAAAGATTTCTCTGAATTGTCAATGCACTTTTCAGTATGAGGGCAAGCCAAGACAGGTTTTCTTATATCCCATCTGCCAGGCATTAGCTAGTCTACTATAGAGAAAAAATGAGGGACTAGGAAAAGGACAAGGCTATGTTTATCTTGTGCTTGTGAATATTGGCATAATTCTGGTAATTCATATCCAAATATTACCTTTCAAGACTAAAAAAAAGCACACAACACCTGGATGGCATTGTAGTATTTGATTATTGATTGATTAAATGGGTTAAGGCAAAATGTATAAAATGCAACTTTGTTTACTCTGTTATGAATTCTTAAACAGTAGCCCACTGTGTTAAAGACCAACTAAGGTCTGTAGTGAAGACCAAGGCTGGCATTTTCCCTGCTGAACTGGATACAGATTTTCTTTACGTTCAGAGTAGTAGCTGAGTATGTAAATGGGATGCCAAACAGATCCTGAAAACCTGAGCAATAGATAAAAGATACTGTGTTGTGGAAAGGAGGCAGAATTGCCAAAATAATGAAACATTTTGTACTTGGGGAAATTTATGAAAAAATTTCATTTCTGCTTATACTTTTATATCTCTGGTTGAATATTTTGATATTCATTATATAATTCCTGATTCTTAAAATTGTTAAATATCTGAATTGATCAAACAAGTTGAAAGGAGAATGGAAAGCATATATCACTATAATTTTCTAAGTTATATTTTCTACACTAGTAGGTATCAAAACATTAATTAATAATTTAAATATTCTCAGGTATTTAGGTTCTAACTGCCTTGTGCTTCTCCTTTGTTCTCTAGGTTATTATGAACTATATTTTGGTCACAAGATTCACATTCTTTCCCTGGTTCTTTACCTCTTCACCTGAGGTGAGAGATTCTTGTTTATATAGACTCTTGTGCAATTCCTAAAGTAATAACTAATAGCTCTGCCAAAATCTGTCTTTTGCCATTTAGGTTTAGTTTGGACAGCCCTCATCATGGAAGGTTACGATATCTTAACTGCTGTACTGGAGTTGTAGGGAAGGGAAATCTTTTGGAGTCCATTGGCATGAAATAAAAAAAAAAATTCACTACAAGGCTGCCAGACTCCATACACATACGTAAATTAAAAATCTGCATTAAATTCCTTTTGAAAATGGATGGGATATGAATGAAATCTTCAAGTAGAAGAAATATGAAATGTTCTTTAGGTCTTACTATAATTATTGGAATCACATTTTGAAAGGTAAAGTACTTTCAACATACATTTCATTTGATTTTGGCAATAAGCCAGTGACGCAGGTAAAAGAACCAGTATTAGACCTCAGTTTTCCAAATTCCCAAGCCAGTGTTTGACATACAAATTTCAAATAATACAAAGTTCAAATAAGACTCTCCTTTTCATTTTGGTCACATGTGAAACGGAGTTAATGAATCTGTCTGCTCAGCAGGAGTTTTGCAACTCTCCTTTGAACAGGAAATAAGAAAGTATTTTTCAACAATGAGGGAGTCCTTTGTTAGCCTTTTCTTAGGAAACTAAAGATTCAAAATTAGTTTTAACATTTTAAAAATCTAAAATTGTTAAGAAGTGGATTTTTAAAGACAGTACTATGAGTGTGTTCAGTTTCTCTTTCTCTTCCCTTTGTCTCTCAGGGGCTCCTCTCTATCACCTGATGAATGGATCAAGAAGATGTGCTGTGTATGTGTATACACACACACACACACACACACACACACACACACAATGGAGTATTACATGGCAATGAGAAAGAATGAAATATGGCCATTTGTAGCAAAGTGGATGGACCTCGAGGGTGTCATGCTAAGCGAAATAAGTCAGGCGGAGAAGGACAGATACCATATGTTTGCACTCATAGGTCTAAGAGGAGGAACCTAATGAAGGACCATGGGGAGGGGGAGGGAGAAAGAGAGCTGAGGAGAGAGGGGGACACAAAACCAGAGAGACTATATTGAATACTGAAAACAAACTGAGGGTTGAAGGGGGAAGGGGACGGGGAAGGGAGGTGGTGGTGATGGAGGAGGGCACTTGTGGGGAAGAGCACTGGGTGTTGTATGGAAACCAATTTGACAATAAAATATTTAAAAAAACCTATATATGTGTGTATATATATATATATATATATATATGAGTGGATTTTTATGATTTGACTAGATAAGTACATTGTAATGCATCACTAAGAGTCAAGAGACCTGTTCCTGAAGCTCTTAACAAGATTCTCATGTGTGTCACAAATTCGTTTAAGTGGAATCCTTAAATAATAAACCTCTAAATCTCAGAATATTCCACATTGGAAACTTGTTTTTGGTGTCTTTCCTGCTAGTTATTTTAGTATTAGCTATTTCAAAGTGTAAATAGAAAAGTTGAAAAAAATGTCACAAATTGGAGTGGCTATGTGTTTTTTCTACTTACTCTCCAGTATTTGATGAAATAGTTAAAGACTGTTGTAGCAATGTACAGGCAGTAGAGGACAGAATAAGCTAAAAACTGAAGAAAGAATTTGTAGTTGGAAAATCCAATGCAATTATTAACCCTAAAAAAAGAGAAAAAAAGAAAAACTAATTTGAAATCAGGATCCATTGACTGAGAACACACTGATACATAAGTGAACTAAGCAATGGAAATATATAACTCCTGGTGCTTCATTATGTGTGTAGAAACGCAACAGAATTATAAGTCCCTTAATAGGGACAGACTGGGGAAAAAAGTTCATGTCTCATTTGTTTCTTTTTTCATTTATAGGCAAAGAGACACCTGGTCTACATAATAGTTTTTTTTTTACTCAAAATTAAAGTTGAAATTTATTAATTTTTGCAAATATAATTGTCATATTAAGTACATGCACAAAAATAAAACTCTCCTCATCCTTGAATTCCTTGTCCATCAAATCACTAATATAATCGTTTTGAACTGGTTTCTGACACACCCAAGAAAACTTGAATCTTGGATGCTGAAAACCTATTACAATCTCAGCAGCTACACTTAGGACAGTGTGGCATGTTCTTTTTGTAGTTGGACAGGTTCAGACTGGTTCTGTATGTCAGACATACAAAATTTGGAGAAGAATTACTGCTTCACAATCTAGAATATTTCAAATATTAAGACAGCTAAAAACAGAACTGAATTGTTTTTTGGGAACTATGTGTGCTCAATTTCCTTACTACACCCAATTATTAAAACTAATGGACAAAAGACTGTGAGCTTTGTGAGCCCATGAATTCATCACCATACCTTTGGTGGTATATTTATTTTTGCTTTAAATGTCGTGCCTCCCCTGTACCTCCCCCCCATGCAAATACAAAGCCCAGTGATTTATGGTTGTAGAAATAAGCATGTTACAACTATGCTTAGGAAACTAGGCATTTTGAGACACTTTTACCCTTTTAGAAGAAAGAAATGAATCAAAAGGACATACCAAGGGCAATGATGGTCCATTTTTAATACACACCTACAAAAGAAACAAAATAGAGTGTGATAAGTAGACCTATGGAAATGAAGTAACATCTCATAATTTAACTCAAGTTCTCACCAGTAGTTTTACATGGAACCAGTACACTCATTCCTAGATTTCCAATATACACTATTCCCAAACTATTTTGTCATCAGTTATTTCTAGGATGAGCCAATCAGAAAAGTTCATAGAATTATGATGGCAGCAAGTTACATGCCTAGAAGCCTAAGGTATCTCCCCTAATTTTTCTCAATATACAGATTAATAAAAGTACAGAAGAATACATATGGCTACAGTCTGTTAAAATAAAAAACAAATGGAGACCATCCTTGAAAATTTCCTTAGCAGATGTAACTAGTTTAGTCATACAAACAAAGTTTAATTTAGCTTATTTTATAAGACTGATTTGACTTGGTTCATTTCTTACTTATGTCTCTGCAAATCATCAGTCAAATTTAAGCTGTTTTCCAAGGTCGATATAAAGTAACCATTGACCAAATTTCTTTCATTTAATAAAATTCTAATATTCTAACTAATCACTGTGAAGAATAAACAGGCCTTGTTTTCCACTATATAAGCTGTTTTATAACAATATACCCCAAGTCTCATTTTATGTTTTGGTTTGAGTGCTCCTGGTTTGTAAACCCTTCTTGTTGTATGCACAATGAAGTTTTACTAATTACTACTCTGATGACTTATTTGTTTTACATTAGCTATTGCTGAAATTTTGACATGCCTGTTTGAATCAAGGGCAAGAGAAATATGAGTGAAACATACACCCAAGGAGAAGGACATGAATATTTTATTTATTAAAATAAAAATGTGTTTTACAAAGTTGGAGCAATTAGAGTAAGAAAATAAAGTAGAATTGAGGTATAACCCAAAATATAAAGTGATTATCTATGCCTACAAACTTATATGAATCATAAATAAACAAATAATGGAGAAGAGATAAATCTCCGATGCAGAAGAATTCCAGATAATTTATGTAGATACTCTACCTTTAAGGTGGGGCATAATTCCTCATTTCTTTAGTGTGGGCTATATATAGTGACTTCCTTTCAAAGAGAAAAGGAAGAAGGGGGTAGGAAAAGTAAATTTACATTAGAGAAAACTAACAAACACTACCTCAGACAAATGAACAAGATTAATATTTCAGTGATAAGTCATGTTTATCGGATGTGCCCTTGATAACAATACGATGGTAAAGGTACTTTACCTCTATGGTCTTCCTACCCAAAACACAGTAACTGAGTCTAACTATGAGAAAAATATCAGACAAATCTCAACTGAGGGATATTTTACAAAATACCTGATCATTAATCCTAAAATTCTAGAAACTATCATGGGTATTGAAAACAAGTAAAGTCTGAGAAACTGTCAGAGCTAAAAGACCCTGAGAAGACATGCCAACTAAATGTAATGTGTTATCCTGGATGGGATCCTAGAACAGAAAAAGAACATTAGGGAAAAATTATTGAAATCTAAATAGAATATGGACTTCAATTAAAAATAATGTATTGATGGGGCACTTGGATGGTACAGTTAGTTGGGCGTCTGACTTTGGCTCATGTCATGATCTCATGGTTCATGAGTTTAAGCCCTGTATCAGGCCCTGTGCTAACAGCTCAGAGGGTGGAGCCTGCCTTGGATTCTGTGTTTCTCTGACTCTCTCTGCCCTCCCCAACTTGTATTCTCTCTCAAAAATAAATAAAACATTAAAAATTAAAAAAAATGTTTTGGTGTTGGTTCATTAATTGTAACAAATTATCTTATTAATGTAAGATGTTGATAATAGGGGAAACTGGATGTAGGACATATGAGAACTATCATTACAATAATTCTATAAATCTAAAACTGTTCTAACATAAAATATTTATTTTTAAAATGGGGTTTTATATCTCTTTCCTATCTTTAGAATAGTTTGCATCATCATCATCCCACGAGGGTGTTTGGCATGTGATCATTATAATTGAAAGGAAATGCTCTTATCTAGGCATGGTCACATGTTAGGATCAGTTACTTTGTTGTCTAGGCAACCATCATCACTGGCAAAGCTCAGCCCAGGGGAAATATGGATGTCACTTACATGGCACAGACAGAGCAGTGGTGGCAGCGATCTGGCTTGATTAAATGGCACCGGTCACAGAATCTAATGGCTATAGTAAATATCAGGTGGTTAGCATTGGTTAGGGATCAATATGACACCATATATCTTACTAACCTCCTATCTGAATGGCTTGTTATGCACTGACTGCACGTAGTCAAACTCATTTCGAGTTACCAAGGAAAAGGCAGATCACAGAAGAGAATTGTGGTGTGTTTTTTCCCCCTGTTAGATCAATCTTGAAGGCACCTTTTTAGGGATGAAGGTAAAGGGAAATGTTTTCATATCTCGATATCTGATAATAAGATTTGCTATTATAAAACAAACTATACTGTCAACTGCTTGAGCGATCTTGGGAAAATCATTAGATTGTTTACTCCAACTTTCCTATCAAACGATTAGTTCAATTGACCATTTCACAAATGAATGAAGTAAAGACTTGAGACATATCAAGTTACTTGCAAAAGATCACATGGCAAGTGAGTGGCAGGACTGTTACCACTACAGTTTTCTGACCCTTCAGTTCATTCAGGATTCTCTTCACTCTGTCAGTCTGATATAAAAAACACATTTCTCCTTCCCTCTTTCCTTCCTCCCCTCCTTTCTTCCTTTCTTTCTTTATTTCCCTTAGATGTAAGGCATTTTCCTTTTCTTATCATTTTTATCTGTTTATTGATACAGGATGACTGTGTTTAATGTAATATTAAGTGTAACAAAATCATGAATAATTTGAGCTAATATAATAATACGATCTGAAGTGTACATTAACCACACATAATTGATTCAGCATAATTGGCTGCTAATTTAGCAGTTTGTGTTTATTTCTAGCAATGGAGGAGTGACAAAAGCATGGGTATGATTGAAGCATGGAAGAAAGGAAAGGGACATGCATGTTTAATTCATTCAGCATAGAACTGAACAGTCAATGACATTGCCCAGTTTAAGCCACCATTACCTCTCGCTTAGATGATCACAATGGCTGCCTGATTATTTACTCTGCTTTCATTCTTGTTCCCCACAATATGTCCTTTATAGAATAGCCAGATGATCTGTTAAAATGTAAATCAGATCATATCACTCTTCACTTAAAGCCTTTAATGGACTTTCAGCCCCCCGGGTGGCTCAGTTGGTTAAGCTCTGACTTCAGCTCAGGTCATGATCTCATAGTTTGTGAGTTTGAGCCCCACATCGGGCTCTGTGCTGATAGTGTGGAGCCTTCTTGGGTTCTATTTCTCTCCCTCTCTCTCTGCCCCTCCCCAACTTGTCTCTCTCTCTCTCTCTCTCTCTCTCTCTCTCTCTCTCTCTCTCAAAATAAATAAATAAACTTAATAAAACCCTTCAAACACCCTTAGAATAAAATCGAAACTCTTTATTATGGCCTTCATTATCTGGCTTCTGCTTGCCTCTTCAATTTTAACTAGATCACTCTCCACCTGCTATACTGCGGTCACACTCACTATATGTCCTTCTAATATTGTAAGCTTGCTCCTGTCTGAGGGCCTTTTGTACTTGCAATACCTTCTGCCTGGGATGTTGGTCTTTCTGTTCCTTACTTCCTGCTAGTTACTTTTTTATTATACTTATTTATTATATCAAATGATATTTCTTCAGAGAAAACTTCTTTATTTCATTAGGGCTGTAAAGAAATGATTCAAGGGTCCAGTGGGTAGTGAGTTGAATAGTCAGTTGGAGATTGTGAGAAAAGCTGAGAATTCATGCCCTGTTTAAAGAGAGTAGCTAGGGGCGCCTGGGTGGCTCAGTTGGTTAGGCGTCCAACTTCAGCTCAGCTCATGAGCTTGCAGTTCAAGAATTCGAGCCCCACGTCGGGCTCTGTGCTGACAGCTCAGAATCTGGAGCCTGCTTCCGATTCTGTGTCTCCCTCTCTCTCTGCCCCTCCCCCGCTCACACAGACACACTCTCTCTTTCTCTCTCTCAAAAATAAATAAACATTAAAAAATAGAGTGGCTACTACTCAGGTTTAGCTAATTTTTGCCATGTGTATTTGCCATGCAATTGAATGTTGCCAGATGTCTGAGTTTTCAAGAGAAATAAGAAATATGGACTTTCATGTGGAAATATTACAACTGTTAAAAATTAAAGACAAATGCAAAGTTTTAAAAGATACATTAAAGATCAAACAAAATGTATCTCTGGTCCAATTCATTCCAGAGGCCTTTAGTTTATAACCAACCTGTGTTATATCACCCCATTCTGTTTACTACTGTGATAAATTATACAAATAATTTCTGTCTACTTTTCACTATATTTCAGGGCCCATGAAGACTTTTAAAAAATCATGACCACCATGACATCAATACTCTAACAAAATTAATAATAAGTCCTTACCCAGACCATATTAAAATTCCCCCAATTTCCACATAGGATAGTAATAAATGATTGTTGAATAAATAAATGATAAATAGACTGAGCATAAATGTCTAGCAGTATAATCCCCAAATCCATAAAACACGATCTTCCTCATTAGAAACATTAGGATATCTTATCAAAAGAGGCTTCATTTTAAATTTTGAAAGGTGGAGAATTGGTTTAGCCAGTACTCTTCTAGTCATACAGATGAAAGCTAAGAGTAAAACTCCATAGTGGATATTTACCCAAGAAAGATAACATATCTCTGCACAATCACTTGTGCAAGAATACTCATGATAGTTAACTAAGTACTGGAAACACCAAATGTGCATCAACTGGTGAATGGATAAACAAACTATGATATAGTCATACAATGAAATACTACTCAGCAATAAGAGAATAAAATATAAAAAACAATGTGAACGAATGTCAAAGATATTATGCTAAATACAAAAAGCAAGACACAACAGTACATATTGTATGATTCCATTTATATAAAATTCTAGAGCAGGTAAAATTAATCAATTGTGTTTAAAGTGCTGCTATGAACATTGGGGTACATGTGCCCCTATGCATCAGCACTTTGGTATTCCTTGGGTAAATCACTAGCAGTGCTATTGCTGGATCATAGGGGAATTCTATTGTTAATTTTTTGGGGACCCTCCACACTGTTTTCCAGAGTGGCTGCACCAGTTTACATTCCCGCCAACAGTGTAGGAGGGTGCCCGTCTCTCCATATCATCACCAGCATCTAGGGTCTCCTGTTTTGTTCATTTTAGCCATTCTGACCAGCCTGAAATGGTATCTCAGTGTGGTTTTTATTTGTATTTCCCTGATGATGAGTGACGCTGAGCATTGTTTCATGTGTCTGTTGGCCATCTGGATGTCCTCTTTGGAGAATAGCCAAATCATGGAAAGAGCCTAAATGTCCATGAACTGATGAATAGATCAAGAAGATGTGGTTTATCTATACAATGGAATACTACATGGCAATGAGAAAGGATGAAATCTGGCCATTCGTAGCAACGTGGATGGAACTCGAGTGTGTCATGCTAAGTAAAATAAGTCAGACAGAGAAGGACAGATACCATATGTTTTCACTCATAAGTGTAACAGGAGAAACATAACAGAGGACCATGGGGGAGAGGAAGGGGGGAAATAGTTGGAGAAAGGGAGGGAGGCAAATCATGAGAGACTCTTAAATACTGAAAACAAACTGAGGGCTGAAGGGGGAGTGGGAAAGGGAAAGGTTGGTGATGGGCATGGAGGAGGGCATTTGTGGGGATGAGCACTGGGTGTTTTATGGAAACCAACTTGACAAGAAACTATTAAAAAACTAATCTATGGTGGAAAACTAGCAGAATAGTGGTTGTTTGGTGGTGGTTGGTGGGATTGACTGGGTAGGAGCATAAGAGAAGTTTCTGGGGTGTGGTAATGTTTATAGAGGTTTTGGTTACACATATGTGTACACTGAATGGCACACTTAAGATTTATACATGTCTTTGTAAGAAAATTTCACCCAAAAATGAATGATGAAATATATAGGTATGTGTGTATTGATATCTGTTATTTACTTTGATATATATAAAAATAAGATAGCTTGATGGATGATGTATAGAGGGATGGATTTGTGAAAAGATACGTGATGAAGTAACATAGCAAATGTTAGTGGTGGACTCCAGTGCTAGGTATACAGATGAGCCTCTGGATATATATGACTTAGCCTTTTTGAGATCCTTGCTGATCTGCTTCTCTAGATGACTTTTGATGAACTGACCTCCACTACCAGTTCTTGTGTAAACTGGTAGCTTTTTGGCCATATCGATGAGCATCTGCTTCTGGACCTCAGGTCTTTCTTCATTTTCATAGCGTTCCTTGTCTGAATAGGACAAGTGGAACTAGAAGCAGAAGTGAAAAGTGAGACATTATTTTCCAAGATTTGAATAAAAGATTAAAACAACGATAATTACTTAGGTTAAAATATTTGTTACCTACCCTTGAAGTCCAGATACCAGTTTAGCTTATAACTTTCTTAGGATAATTATCTTAATCATTTTATCTGGCTTTTATCTCAATCGTCATAAGTCTATGTGATAGGTAGTATTGTTTTATAAATAAAGAAAAGAAAATTTAGTGAGACTAAGTACTTTCTCCATGGTTATACTCACTTAACTAGTATGTAGAAAACCTAAGCTCTAAACCCAGTTCATTTGACTCTAAGATTAATGGCCTTTCAATCCCATTATACCATAATATGTTGTTACATACAGATATGTAACATCTTGCTGTCAGGCCCCTGTTGATGATCAACTATGATTTTTATTAATTTTTAGTTTTTTCACACCTATCAGAATGGCTAAAATTAACAACACAAGAAACAACAGGTATTGGCAAGGATGAGGAGAGAGGGGAACCGTCTTGCACTGTTGATAGAAATGCAAACTGGTGCAGCTCCTATGCAGAACAGTTGAAGGTTCCTCAAAAAGATAAAAATAGCATACTGCAATTGCACTGCTAGGTATTTACCCAAAGGATACAAAAATACTGATTTGAAGGGGTACATGCACCCCTATGTTTATAGCAGCATTATCAACAATAACCAAGCTATGGGGCAGCCTGGATATCCACTGACTGATGAATGCATAAAGAAGGTGTGGGATATATATAATGGAATATTAGTCAGCCATCAAAAAGAATGAAATATAGCCATTTGCAACAACATAGATAGAGCTAGAATATATTATGCTAAGTGAAATAAATTAACCAGAGAAAGGCAAATACCATATGGTTTCATTCATATGTGAAATTTAAAAAATGAAAAAGATGATTATATGGGGAGGAGAGAGGAAAAAGACAGAAAAAAAAAACTGAGGGTACTGGAGGGAGGTAGATAGGAGATGGGCTAGATGGGTGATGGGTATTTAGGAGGACACTTGTGATGAGCACTGGGTTTGTACATAAGTGATGAATCACTGAATTCTACTCCTGAAACCAATTTGTACTGTATGTTATTAACTGGAATTTAAATAAGAATTTGGAAAAAGTTGTAGGTATTTTTCATTGGTGATACTCTTAGAAAAACTGGATGAGACTGCTTTTGACACTGTATATTATAATCTTGCAAATGAGTAGAAATTTGGGTATTCTCGCTATTTCAGAAATTTTTGGTCTGCTACAAAGCTTATTGCCAATGTTAGCAACATATTTTGCTTATCTTGCAAAAGATATGTCAATGACTTTCCAAAGGAACACAAACTTGAAAGCTTTCTTCTGTCTGGGCCAAAAGGTAGGCAGAGGTGAAAAAGAGAAAGATCTGTGATCAGAGTTTTAGGACTTAAACCTCATCTCTTCCATTTAATAGGTAAAAAATAACTTTGGAAAATCAGACATGCTCTACCTAAGTTTCTTCATCTGTAAAATAGAAGAAATAATATCTACTTCATAAGATTTGTGTAAAAGTACTGGATAATAAGTAATTAAAAATTACTTTTACAAGCCTAATTTATTTTTTAAAATTTAGTTTTGAGAAAGAGAGAGAGAGAGAGAGAGAGAGAGAGAGAGCGAGAGCGCGAGCGAGCTAGCAGGGAGGGAGGAGAGAGAGAGGGAGAGAGAGATGATCCAAAGCAGGTTCTATTATTATTAGCATAGAGCCCTACGTGACGCTAAAACTCATAACTGTGAAATCATGACCTGAGGAGAAATCTCGAGTCAGAGGCTCAACCCACTGAGTCAACCAGGTGCCCCCTATTTCTAATTTTTTGAGGATCCTCCATACTGTTTTCCACAGTGGCTGCACCAGTATGCACTCCCACCAATAGTGCACAAGGATTCCTAGTCCTTCACATCTTCTCCAACAAGTTGTTTCTTGTATTTTTTATTTTAATCATTCTTACAGGTGTGAGATGATATCTCATGGTAGTTTTGATTTGTATTTCCCTGATGATGAGTGATGTTGAACATCATCTCATGTGTCTGTTGACCATTCATATGTCTTCTTTAGAGGAATATCTGTTCATGTCTTCTGCACATTTTAAAATAGATTATTTGTGGGTTTTTTGGCGTTGAGTTGTATTAGTTCTTTATATATTTTGAATACTAACCCCCTATCAGATATGTCATATTCAAATGTCTTTCCTTATTTAGGAGGTTGTCTTTTAGTTTGTTGATTGTTTCCTTCCCTGTGCAGAAGCTTTTTATTTTCATGTAGTCCCAATAGTTTAGGTTTGCTTTATTTTCCATGATTCAAGGAGATATATCTAGAAGAATGTTGCTGTAGCCAATGTCACATATTATTGCCTGTGCTCTCTTCTAAGACTTTTATGGTTTCAGGTCCCACATTTAGATCGTTAATCCCTTTTGAGATTATTTTTGTGTATGGTGTAAGAAAGTGGTCCAGATTCATTCTTTTGCATGTAGCTCCTCAGTTTTTTCAACACAATTTGTTGAAGAGTCTGTCTTTTCCCCATTGAATAGTTTTGCTTCTCTCATTTAAGATTAATTGACCATACAATCAGATGTTTGTTTCTGGAATTCCTATCTTGTTCTATTGATCTGTGTCTATTTTTGTGCAAGTACCATACTGTTTTGATTACTACAGCTTTGTAGGATACCTTGAAATCTGGAATTGTGATACCTAAAGGTTTGCTTTCCTTAATCAAGATTGTTTTGCCTATTCTGGGTCTTCTGTGGTTACACACAAACTTTAGGATTATTTATCATAGTTCTGTGAAAAATGCTGGTGGTATTTTAGTAGGGATTGCATTAAATCTGTAGATTGTTTTGAGTAGTATAAACATTTAAAAAATATTCATTTTTCCAATCCATGAACATGGAATATTTTTCCATTTGTTTGTGTTATCTGCAATTTCCTTCATCAGTGTTTTATAGTTTTCAGAGTACACATTTTTCAAATTTGTGGTTAAGTTTATTCCTAGCTATTATTTTTTTGTGCAACTTTAAGTGGGATTGCATTCTTTAGTTTCTCTTTCTGCTGTTTCATTCCTGGTGTATAGAAACGCAATGGATTTTTGCACATTGATTTTGTACCCTGCAATCTTACTAAGTTCATTTATCAGTTCTAGTACTTTTTTGGTAGAGTCTTTAGGGTTTTCAATATAGAGTATCATGTAATCTGGAAACTCAAAGTTTTGTTTCTTCCTTACCAATTTGGATGCCCTTTATTTCTTTTTGTTCTCTTATTTCAATGGCTAGGCCTTCCAATACTATGTTGAATAAAAGTGGTGAGAGTGGACATCCTTGTCTTGTTCCTGATCTCAGGCGGAAAGCTTTCAGTTTTCCCCCATTGGGTATGATATTAGCTGTGGGTTTTTCATAGATTGCCTTTATTGTGTTGAGGTATGTCACCTGTAAACCTACTTTGTTGAGGATTTTTATGATGAAGGAATGTTGTACTTTGTCAAAGCTATTTTCTACATTGAAATGATCATGTGCTTTTTTCTTTTCTCTTATTGAAGTGATGTTTCATATTAATTGGTTTGCAGATATTGAACCACCCTTGTATCCTGAGAATAAATCTCATTTGATCATAATGAGTCATTTTATTAAAATATTGTATTTGTTTTGAAATATTTTCTTGAGAATGTTTGCATCTATTTTCATTGATGATATTGGCCTGTAGTTATCTCTCTCTCTTTTGTAGGGCCTTTATTTGATTCTTGGTATCATGGTACTGCAAGCCTCATAAAATGAATTTGTAAGTTTTCCTTCCTCTTCTATGTTTTGGAATAATTTGAGAAGAAAAGGCATTAACTCTAAATGTTTGGTAAAATTTGCGTGTGAAGTCATCTGGTCCTGGACTTTTGTTTGTTGGAAGTTTTCTTGATTACAGATTTCACTTCATTGCTGGTAATCAGTCTGTTCAAATTTTGTATTTCTTCCTGATTCAATTTTTGAAGGTTTATGTTTCTAGAAATTCATCCATTTTTTTCTAGGTTATCCAATTTGATAGTAAATAATTTTTCATAATATTCTCTTATAATCCATTGTATTTCTGTGCTGTTGTTATTTCTCCTTTTTCATACATCATTTTGTTTGAGTTCTCTTTCTCCTCTCTCTCTCTTTGATGAATCTGGCTAAAGGTTTATCAGATTTGTGGATCTCTTCAAAGAACCAGCTCCTACTTTCATTGATCCGTTTCATTTTTTAGTACCTATTTCGTTTATTTCTTCTCTAATCTTTTGTTCCTTCTTTTCTAGCTCCTTTAGATGTAAGGTTAGGTTATTTGAGATTCTTCTTGCTTCTTTTGGTAGGATTGTATTGCTATAGACTTCCCTCTTAGGACCACTTTTGCTGTATACCAAGGTTTAGACCATTGTGTTTTCATTTTCATTTGTCTTCGTGTATTTTATGGTTTTCTTTTGGTTGTCCCATTCATTGTTTAGTTGCATGTTATTTAACCTCCATGTGATTCTGGCCTTTCCAGATATTTTTTCATTAGCATTGTGGTCAGAAAAGTGTGGTATGACTTCAGTATTTTTTAATTTATTGAGACTTGTCTTGTGGTTTAATATGTGATCTATTCTGGAGCATGCTTCATGTGCACTTGAAAATAATGTGTATTCTGCTGCTTTAGGGTGGATTGTTCTGAAAATATCTGTTAAGTCCATCTGGTACAGTGTGTCATTCAAAGCCACCGTTTCTTTGTTGATTTTCTGTTTGGATGATTTGCCCATCAATGTCAGTGGGATGTTAAAGTCTCCTACTATTATTGTTTGATTATCTATTACACACTTTAAGTATTGAATGCTTCCATATTGGGTACATAAATATTTAAAATTGTTGTTTCTTCTGGTTGGATGCTCCCCTTAATGATTATATAGTGTCCTTCTTTATTTTTTGTTACAGTCTTTATTTTAAATACTTTTTTTTTGGTTTTTAGAATCTCTTTTTTTTCTAAATATAATTTGTCAGGTTAGCTAAAATACAGTGTATATACAGTGTACTTTGGGCTTCGGGAGTAGATTTCCGTGATTCATCACTTACATAAAATACCCAGTGTTCATCTCATGTGCCCTACTCAATGCCGATCACCCATTTTTGGCCCCCACCTGCCCTCCACACTCCATTTGTTTTCTGTATTTAAAGGTCTATTATGGTTTGACTCCCTCTTTGCTTGTAACTATATATATTTTTTTTCTTTCCCATTCCTCATGGCCTTCTGTTAAGTTTCTCAACTTCCACATATGAATGAAAACGCATATCTGTCTTTCTCTGCCTGACTTATTTCACTTAGCATAATGCCCTCCAGTCCATCCACGTTGTTGCAAATGGCAAGATTTTATTCTTTTTGATTGATGAGTAATACTCTAGTGTGTGTGTGTGTGTGTGTGTGTGTGTGTGTGTCATATCATATTTATCCATTCATCAGTTGATGGACATTTGGGCTCTTTCCATAAGTTGGCTATTGTTGGTAGTGCTGCTATAAACATTGGGGTACACGTACCCCTATGAATCAGCACTCCTGTATCCTTTGGATAAATTCCTAGTAGTGCTATTGCTTGATGATAGGGTAATTCTATCTTTCATTTTTTGAGGAACCTCTACACTGTTTTCCAATGGCTGCACCAGTTTGCCTTACCACTAACAATGGAAGAGAGTTCCCCTTTCTTCACATCCTCGCCGACATCTGTTGTTTCCTGAGTTGTTAATTTTAGCCACTCTGACAGGTGTGAGGTGGTATCTCAATGTAGTTTTGATTCATATTTCCCTGTTGATGAGTTATGTGGCACATCTTTTCATGTGTCTGTTAGCCATCTGGATGTAAAGACTGTTTTGCTGATACAATATTGCTACCTTAGCTTTCTTTTCACATCCAATTGCATGAAATGCTTCTCCATCTCCTTACTTTCTGTCTCCATGTGTCTTTTTTTTAGTGTTTTTAATGTGTTATTTTATTTTTGAGAGAGAGAGAGAGAGCATGAGTGGGGGAGGGTCAGAGAGAGAGGGAGACACAGAGTCTGAGCTGTCAGCACAGAGCCTGATGCGGGGCTTGAACCCACGAATCATGAGACCATGACCTGAGCTAAAGTTGGACACTTAGTTGACTGCGCCACCCAGGCACCCCTATCTCCATGTGCCTTTAGGTCTGAAATAAATCTCTTGTAGGTAGGATATAGATAAAAAAATTTTTTATCCATTTCATCACCATATGTGTTTTGTTGGATTATTTAGTCCATTTAAATTCAAAGTAATTATTAATATGTGTATATTTATTGTCATTTTGTTACTTGTTTTGTTTTTGTAGTTTCTCTTCATTCCTTTCTTCTCTTGCTATCTTTTCTCATGATTAGTTGGCTTTTTTAAAGTGACATACCTGTATTACTTTGTCTATTTTTTTTGCATATGTATACTGGCTTTTGATTTTTGGTTACCATTTGAATTGTATATGAGATATTCTGTATATGGCAATTTATACTAATTTGATGGTTGCTTAAATTTGAACCCATTCTTAATTTCTTTACTCCTCATTTTTAGGCATATGGTGTCATACTTTACATCTTTTTATTTTGTGAGTCCCTTTACTGATTTAAAAAAAATTAATATTGATTTAATTTTTGAGAGGGAGAGAGAGAGCATGAACAAGTGAGAGGCAGAGAAAGAGGGAGACACAGATCCAAAGCAGGCTCCAGGCTCCAAGCTGTCAGCACAGGGCCTGACACGGGCTTGAACTCACAGACTGTGAGATCATGACTTGAGCTGAAGTCAACCACTTAACCGACTGAGCCATCCAGGCGCCCCAACTGATCTTTGCACATAAACTTATTTTTACTGCTTTTGTGCTTTCTACTTTACTTACTCTTACGTGTGGTCTTCCCTTTCCACTCAAAGATTCATCTTTAATAATTCTTGTAGGGCTGGTTTACTATTCATGAATTCTTTTAACTTTTGTTTGTCTGGGAAACTCTTTATATCTCCGTACATTTTGAATGATAGCCTTACTATGTAGAGTATTCTTGGCTTCAGATTTTTCCCATTCAACACTTTGAATATATAATGCCTCTCCCTTCTGCCCTGCTAGTTTTTGCTGAAAAATCAGCTGATTGCCTTATGGGATTTCCCTTGTATATAACTATCTTCTTTTCTCTTGCTGCTTCTAAAATTCTCTTTATTGCTACTTTTTTCCATCTTAGTTACTATGTGTCTTGGTGTGGACCTCCTTGAGTTGATTTTATTGTGGAATCTCTCTGCCTCCTGGATCTGGATTTCTGTTTTCTTCTCCAGATTCAGGTAATTTTCAGCTATTGTTTCTTCAAATAAATATTATGCCCCTTTTCTCTCTCTTCTTCTGGGATCCATATACATTGAATATTATTACACTTGGTAGAGTCACTGAGTTCCCTAAGTCTATTCTTGTTTTGCACATTTTTCTTCTCACCTACTCAGCTTGATTACTTTGTATTACTCTGTCCTCCTGGTCACTAATTTGTTCTTCTACTTTGTTTAGTTTCATATTCATTCCATCTAATGTATTTTTAAAATATTTTTTTGGCTTTTTTATTGTTTATTTTTTAATAGTTTATTGTCAAATTGGTTTCTATACAACACCCAGTGCTCTTCCCCGACAAGTGCCCTCCTCCATTACCACCTCTTTCCCCTCTCCCTCCCTTCAACCCTCGGTTCATTTTCAGTATTCAACAGTCTCTCACGATTTGCATCCCTCTCTTTCCCAAACTCTCTTTCCACCTTCCCCTCCCTATAGTCCTCCGTTAGGTTTCTCCTGTTAGACCTATGAGTGAAAACATATGGTATCTGTCCTTCTCCGCCTGACTTATTTCACTTAGCATGACACCCTCAAGGTCCATTCACTTTACTACAATGTTTATTTTTGAGAGAGAGACATAGTGTGAGCAGGGGAGGGCACAGAGAGAGGAAGACACAGAAACTGAAGCAGGCCCGGCTCTGAGCTGTCAGCACAGAGCCCAATGTGGGGCTCAAACCCACATACCACGAGATCATGAACTGAGCCGAAGTAGGATGGTCAAATGACTGAGCCACTCAGGTGCCCCTAATGTATTTTTAATTTAATACATTGTGCTCTTCATGTCTGATTATTTTTTAAATGTGTTTCCTATACCTTTCATAAGGGTCTCACTGATCTCTTCCACTCTTTCCTCAACTCCAGTCAGTATTTTTATGATCATTTCTATAAACTATTAGACATATTACTTATCTCCGTTTCAGTTTGGTCTCTTACTGTAATATTGTCCTGTTGTTTCATTTGGGACATATTCCTCTGTCTCCTTATTTTGTGTTACTTTTTGTGTCTGATTTTGTGTGTTAGGAAAGACAGCTATGTCTCCTGCACTTGAAAGTAATGGCCTTATGAAGAAGAGGTCCTGTAGTGTTCTGCTGTGCAGTGTCCCCGGTTCAGAACCTGGCACTTCAGGTATGTATCCTATGTGTAATGCATACACCCTGCTGCTGTGGCTGACCTAACTTTTCCTTCAATCCAATAATCACCAATGTGTTTTCTCTATGTGGTGTTTATGAATAGAGTCAGACCAGGTGTTTGCCAGTGATGCAGTAGCACCTAATTTTCTGGGTGCTTTTCCTGTCTTGTCCTATGAGAAGCTTTCATTGGTAGAAAGTCATGAAGTCAGACCAGTTATCTACCTCTAGCCTCTGCTAGGGCCTCAGTCTGACTGGTGTGTGTGGTTATTTTTCTCTCTTTCAAGGGCAGGAGTCATTTTGGTGTTGTGCTGGCCATTGTAGGGGTTGTTTGCATACTTCCAGGCTTATGGTACCACCCCGTATGGGCTCTAGTGAAGCGCGCATTGGAGAGTGCACATCTGCCCAACATAGTGGGGGATGATTGGTGAGGTGGTGGTGTTAGCAAGCTTTGTGTGTCCCTGGTCCTCTGTGGGAGGGGCCCTGTAGTGATGGACTGATGCCGACTGTCCAGAGCACTGGACTGGCAGAAGTATTGCAAGGGGGTGTTGAGGTGGCAGTGCTAAAAAGTTGTGTAGTGAGTCTAGTAGGTGGCTGTGTTTTTCTGCTCTAGGGTGAGAGAGGGAAATGGTGTCTGCAAGTTCCTTTGTTCTTGGAGTAGTTTTCCTGTTATTTCTGTCTCTCTAGGACATGCTCTGAGATTAGTAAATCACTCCCTCCTGTATGTCCCAGGCACCTTCTAAACTGCTGCTTCTATGCTATATCTCCACAGGCTCCTTGTTGTGCTATCTTTTTAAGGGTAAGGATTCTGTTTCTTCTTGCTCATGAGCTCTTCCAGAGCTGAGCCTACTGGTTTTTTAAAATTTCAGGTTTTAGGTCCCACTGGTTATAAAAGCTCATGAAATTCAACTCCTCTGATTTTTCAAAGGCAATTGTTAAGGGGTTTTGTATTCCCCATGCAGGCTTCCCAGCGTGGTGGTTTGTTTCCCTCTTCTTTTCCTTTTCATGCCATCCCTCCCTCCTGCAGATAGTCCCAGGAGACCCTTTAGTTCCTGACCATATCTTTGCCATTCCTATTTTCTTTGATGTGGCATTTTCTCTATATTTAATTGTGGAGTTTATTCTGCCAGTCTTCATTTTCCAAGATATTTACACTGATATGAGTGTTTTTTAGTTGTATCTGTGGAAGAGGCGAGCCAAGGTCCTCTTACTCTGCCATCTTCCCTGGAAGTCCCATTATGATCTATTTTTATGATATCTACAAACAAGTCATTTTATAACCAAAGACATAAATAGGCTGAAAGTGAAAGGATTGAAAAAGTTATTCTAAGCAAATAGTAATCAAAAGACATCGAGGGTAAGTATACTAATATCACATGAAACTGGTTTTAAGCCAAATGGTTACAAGATATAAGGAATAAAAACACCATATTAGTGATGTCATAAAGAGCAGAGAGTGAGAGACTGGTCTTTGTTCCCCACTCATACCCCCCAAAAGACCGTATGTTTGGATGAAAACAGCCCTGGGAAGGCTCAAGAATCTAATTAAGAACATGAAACATCACAGTGGAATGAAAAATGGAGAATAATCAGACAGAAAGTATTGCTGGGGATACCAGCATGGCTGAAACATCTAGAAAGGACTACGAACAAAGAAAATGGGCAAGGACTACCCTTATCAGCCATGTGGCAGGTGCCAGTGCAGTTCCTAGTGGTCTGCTCTATGGAGGACCCTGGCAACTTTTGCTTCTGAGGACCTCAAAATTCCCATGAATAGCCCAAATTTCCACAACTGTTATATCAAGAGGACTCAATAGTGTTTGTTAGGTGGATCTCAGCAGCCTGCTCTGCACATGATACTGGCAAATTTAGTCACTGAGGTAACTAAAAGCTATCACCACCATAGACTCCCCAGAGAATGAAACACTGCGGAGATCTCCATGTGAAATGAAACCACTACTGTGCCACCACAGTACCAAGTCTGTCACCTCCCCCAAGTCTGTGCTTACCTTAGATTCCAGAGCCATGGCCACTTCATGTACATCTGTACATCAGAACCCAGCTTCACAGCCACTGAATTCATGCCCATGCTCCAGATCCTGACTCCATGGCCATCCTGCATGCACTAGTACCTCCAAAACCAGAGCCAATGACACTGTAGGGTATCCCACATCCCAAACTCTGAGACACTTTCATTTCATGCACATCTGTGCACTAGACCTTGGTTCCATGGCCACTCTGCAAGTACTCACATTATCAAAACTGTACCACTGCTGCAGTGGGTGCACCCCTCTAGAATCCATGTCCATAGCTGCTCCACAAGTGCCCAAAACTAGGACACCCAAGCCACTAGCAGGCTCATACATGCACCACACATAGCTGTTCACAGAATAGTGAAGCTTTCACAGAGGATGACGGAATCATTTCCACAGCAGGAGTACCTATACCTCAGACATCTGGACTCCACCTCCACAGCTGCTCCACCAGCACCTTTACCTCACACACCATTACCAACACTGCAGTGGGGGTACCTGTACCAAAGGCACTAACATCACCACCACCCTAGACCCTATAAGCCACCCCTGTGGCTTCATGCATGCCTCTACTCTAGATTCTGGCTCCATGGCTACTCCAATGTCACCCATGCATAAAACACCATTGATATAACCACTGTAAGTGTACTCATAGGCTGAACTCAGGGACTGGAAGGATTCTCTTAGCCATGACTTCCACCATGAGAGAAAAAGAGATCAGGATGACTAAGCAGCCTTCACCACTGCAGACCCTAAAAGCCCTCACTACCACTGCAGATACCTGCAGCCTTGGCCAACAAAGGCCCGTTTAGTGTCTGTTGGCCCCTTTAGTGTCTGTTGATTCTGATGACAGGTGACAGAGCTGCACAGAGACTATGCAACTGCACCTTACCTGGAGCTTTAACTGCCTCATGTCACCCATCCAACACTGTTGCACCCAACCACAGACAATGGTCTTTCTTCACTGAAACCAGACCATAAAATCTAAAATAGATGACTGTTCCATCAAATACACACACATCAGTATAATGCTACAAGAAATCCAAAAACTCAAGGGAAAATGACGCCATCCAAGGAACACAATAAACCAGTAACCAGCACAAAGAAATGGAGATGCATTTATTTAAAAAAGGAAAAAAACCTCAAAATAATTGTTTTAAGGAACTAGCAAACTACAAGAGAATGCAGATACCTTAACAAAATCAGGGAAACAATATAAAAACAAAACAAGAAGTTAAACTAAGAGAAATCATAAAAAAGAACCAAACAGAAATTTTGGAGCTGAAGAATACAATTAATCCAATGAAAAGCAGTATAGGGAGTATTGACACTTGATTCTTAAAGAATCAAGCAGAAGAAAGAATCTGCAAACTCAAAGACAGGTCTTTTGAAATTACCCAGTTAGGTTAACGAAAGAAAAACAAATGAAAGAGTGAAGACAGCTCCTAGAATCTGCATGGCTATAAGAATATATGCATTATGGAAATAAAAGGAGGAGAAAGGGAAAGAAAGCTTATTTAAAGAAATAATGGCTGAAGACGTTCCAAATTTTGGGAGACATACGAATATCCAGATACATGAAGGTCAAAAGTCCCCAGACATCTTCAACCAAAAGGAAACTTCATCAAGACACATTATAATCAAACTTTTAAGTATCAATGACAAAGAGAATTCGGAAAGCAGTAAGAGAAAATACCTGGTTATTTACATGGGAAACCCTATATTTTTATCAGTGGATTTCTCAACAGAAACCTTGCACATCAGGACACTGTAGGATGACATATTTAAAATGCTGGTAGGAAAAAAAACTACAAACCTAGATTGCTTACTTAGCAAAGCCATCCTTTAGAAATAAAGGAGAGAGAAAGACTTTCCCACCAAGTAAAACCTAAGAGAGTGCATCACCAGGAGAACTACCCTATATAAAATATTGAAGGGAGTTCTTCAAGCTGAAATGGAAAGATTCTAATTAGTAACATGGACACATATGAAAGTAAACAAAACTTAATGGTAATGGTTCCTATGTAACCACTTCAAAATACCATAATACTGTAATAGTAGTGAATAAATTACTTTTAATTCTAGTATAAATGTTAAAAGACAAAGCATTGAAGATGGCAGAGAGGAAGGGAGCTCTGTAAACTTCATCCACCCCATCTATGGAAATCCGAAGGACATTACTCTCATCTGCAAGACTGGAAGGAGAAAATACAGACTCCAGAAAGAAGACATCCTCAAAGATGGCTGAGTGAGTGACTACAAACTGGGGAGATTGGAAAATGGGCCAGCCTGAGAAGAGAAGGGGAGGTGGGAGCCCCAACCCAACACAGGGAAAGTATGCAGAGCCCCTGAGAGACAAAGGGAAGAGAAAGAGAAACTGAAAATGCTCCTAGTACTGACTCTAGAGAAGAGATAAAGAATGTTTAACCCTGCACAGAGAGAAAAACTCTCACTATATATATGTAACCACTGGGCAGCGTGAATCTGGAACCTGGGTGGTACAAGGGAACAAACAGCCCCCACCCCTGGGCTATCAGGCAGGGAGTCAGAGGCCACGGGGATGTGCACGTCGGCTTTAGCTGTGGGAGCAGGAGCCCGCAGCTCATTTCCACAGTGCATCTCGCCTCAGGCATTGGACACGTGAATCGCAGGTGTCAACAGGGAAAAAACAGCCCCCTCTCCTATGCGATCCCATCAGGGAGTTGGCAGCTGTGGCAGTGGGGGCGCCCACCTCATTTCCTGCAGCGCCCGCGTGAATCCTGGCCAGCGCCAAGAGAAACTGCTCCCTCTGCCAACGCAATCCCGGCTGGGAGTTGGCAGCGGTGTCTGTTGGGGAGCGCACTTCGCCTCTAGCAGTGGTAGCGCAAATCCCTGCCTGCACCAAGAGAAACTGCTCCCTCCCCTAGGAAATCCCAGCTAAGAAGCCAGCCACCAAAGTGAGTACATCTCATCTCTGGTAGCATAAAAGTGCATGGACTAGGATTTTGAAGTGAGGCGGGACTGGAAAATACAGCTTGGCTCAGCTGTGGCACAAGGAGATCACACTGGTAAGAATGGCCTGCTGTGCTTAATTCCAGCGGAACTTGGGGTGCTGCCATTCATCTCTCCACAACCACCAACGCAGGGCCTCCAAAAAGCAGCCCCTGAAACCTACCTACACCAAACCACGCCTATCTGTGAGGGGGAGATGCTGCTTTATTTGTACTTATTTTTTATTATTATTACCTTTTTTACATTTTTTAATTTAAAAAATTTTTTACTCTTTATTTTCGTTTTTTCCTTTCTCCCTTTTTTTCCCTCTTCTCTTGCCATACAGATATATTCTCCCTTATCTCATCCTTATCTCTCCCCTTGACTGGTTATACACTTTTAGACTGTCCATTGTCCTTTGTTGTCTCTGCCCCCCTTTATTTTTTCTTCTCTTCTTTTCTTCTCCTTCCTCTCCCTTTTCTTTTCTTCCTTTCCCCCTTGTAATTTGTTTGTTTGTTTGATTTGTCTGTGCGTTTGCTTGCTTCTGTTCCCTGTGTGTTTGTCTTTCTGTTTTCCCACCCCAAGAAACAAGCCAAAGTATGCATGACAGGGAGTCCCAAATATCACTGAGTAGGGAAATAAAATAATCAAAGGCACAACAAGAGAAACAGAGACACCATTAAAAGAATATTTCCTGAAATGACAGGCCCTGGACAGTCAATAAGCCTCCTTTAACAGAGCAATACCAACAGGTGCACAGTGTGGAATGAGCTTTTAAAACTGACAAGAGACAGAAAACTAGCCAAAATGACAAAACGAAGGAACTCTCCCCTGAAGAACCTCCAAGAAGAAGTCACAGTGACAGAACTGCTCAAAACAGATTTAATCAACATAACTGAACAAGAATTTAAAACAATTGTCACAAAATTAATTGCTGGACTTGAAAAAAGCATCAGAGAAGCTACTGATACAATGACTAGGGACCTTCAAAATGGGTATGACGAGTTAAAAAAGGCTATACATGTGGTGAATAATAAAATGGGGTCAGCCGCCTCACTGATTGAAGAGGCAGAAAGACGAAAAGGTGAATTAGAAGACACAATTATAGCAAAAGAGGAGGCAAAAAAAAAAAAAAGGAGAGAGGTTGATCCAGGAGCATGAAAGGAGAATTTGAGACCTGAGTGATACAATCAAATGGAACAACATACATATCATAGGAATTTCTGAAAAGGAAGAAAGAGAGAGAGTTCCTGAAGGTATACTAGACCAAATTATAACTGAGAATTTCCCAAATCTGGGGAAATAAATAGACATTCAAATTCAAGAGGCACAAAGAACCCCCTTAAGACGTAATTTGAATTGACCTTCAGCACATATCATAGTGAAACTGGCAAAATATAAAGATATAGAGAGAATTCTGAAACCAGCTAGGGATAAAAGGGCCCTAACATACAAAGGAAAACCTATCAGAGTGGCTAAGGACTTATCTGCTGAAACTTGGCAGGCCAGAAAGGAACGGCAGGAAATCTTCAAAGTGATGAACAGAAAAAACATGGATCCTTTATCCAGCAAGCCTGTCATTCAAAACAGAAGGAGAGATAAAGGTTTTCCCAAATAAAATTTAAGAGAATTCATGACCACCAAACCAGCCCTACAAGAAATCCTAAGAGGGACTCTATGAGGGAAATGTTGCAAACAATACAAGGTGCCAGAGACACCACCACAAACATGAATTCTACGGAGAACACAATGACGCTAAACCCACATTTCTCAATAATAACACTGAATGTAAATGGACTGAATGCTCCAACCAAACGACACAGGGTAGCAGAATGGATAAAAAAACGAAAATCCACCTATTTGCTGTCTATAAGAGACACCTTTTAAACCTGAAGGTACCATTAGGTTGAAAGTAAAGGGATGGAGAAATATATATCATGTGATGGACGTTAAAGTAAAGGCAGTAACAAGAGATGAAGGACATTATATAATAATTACAGGGTCTCTCCATCAGGAAGAGCTAACAATTATAAACATATATGGGCCAAATTTGTAAGTGCCCAAATACATAAAACAATTAATCACAGACAGAAACAGTCTTTTTGATAAGAGTGTGCTAATTGCAAGGAACTTTAATACTCCACTGACAGCAACGGATAGATCAACCAGACAGAAAATCACTAAAGAAGCAATGGACTTGAACGACACATTGAAACAGATGGAATTGATAGATATATTTAGAACTCTGCATCCTGAAGTTAGGAAATTCACCTTCTTCTCGAGTGCACATGGCATGTTATCCAAGACAGATCACATACTGGGGAATACAGCAGACCACCATAAGTATAAATGAATTGAGATTTTACCATGCACACTTTCATATCACAATTGTATGAAACTGAAATTAATCATAGGAAAAAGTCTGAAAACTTCCAAAAATTTGGAGGTTAAAAACCAACCTACTAGAGAATGATTGGCCTAATCAGGCAACTAGAGAAGAAATGAAAAAATATAGGGAAACAAATGAAAATGAAAATACAACAATCAAAACTTTTTGGGATGCAGCAAAGGCAGTCCTAAGATGAAAGTATACTGCAATCCAGGCCTATTTCAACAAACTAGAAAAAGTGCAAATTCAAAATCTAAAAGAGCACCTAATGGAAGTAGAAGGGGAGCAGCAAGAGCACCCCAAACCCAGCAGAAGAAGCGAAATAATAAAGATCAGGGCAGAAATAAACAATATAGAACCCCCAAAAACAGTTGAGCAGATCAATGAAATCAAGGGTTTGTTCTTTGAAAAAATAAACAAAATTGATAAACCTCTAGCCAGGCTCCTCAGAAAAAAGGAGAGAGCATCCAGATATATAAAATCATGAATGAAAATGGATCTATTACAACCAATCTCATAGAAATGCAAGCAATTAATAGAGATTACTATGAAAAATTATATGCCAACAAACTGGACAACACAGAAGAAATGGACAAATTCCTAAATACGCATGCACTGCCAAAATTCAAACGGGAAGAGTTACAAAGCATGAATAGACCAATAACCAGTGAAGAGATTGAATCCGTTATCAAAAATCTCCCAATGAATAAGAGCCCAGGGCCAGATGGCTTCCCAGGGGAATTCTACCAGACATTTAAAGCAGAGCTAATACCCATTCTTTTCAAACTATTCCAAAAAATAGAAATAGAAGGAAAACTTCTAGAATCATTTTACGAAGCCAGAATCACTTTGATACCCAAACCAGACAGAGACCCAGTAAAAAAAGAGAACTACAGACCAATATATTTAATGAATACAGATGCAAAAATACTCAACAAGATACTGGCAAATCGAATTCAATGGCATATAAAAAATTATCCATCATGATCAAGTGGGATTCATTCCTGTGTTACAGAGCTGGTTCAATATTCACAAATCCATCAATGTGATACATCACATTAACAAAAGAAAAGATAAAAGCAACAGAGGAAAAAAAATTTCTGAGAACAGTTTCACATTCAGCATTCAACTGGGATTCCTTATAATTCCCAAGGCCAAGCCATTATTGAAAGAACTAATCAAATTTTAAAAAGTCAAAAGTGAGACTTCAAAATTCATATTTTAAGTATGCCTCACCTCATCAGATCTTAGCTCAATATATATTTGTATTAAATCACCTGACTCCAGATAATTCCGGAGAAACCCCAATGCTTAAGATTGGCAAAACAAACTGACCACAAAGCCCCTGGTAAAATGGAAAGATATACTTTCAGGAGCTTGGAAAGGCCCTGATGTTTTACTAACTGCGGGTCGAGGTTTTGCTTGTATTTTCCCACGGGACATTGATTCACCCATCTGGGTGCCAGATCACCTGATTTGATATGTTTCCACACCCTTACCAGACTCGCCATCAAATTACATCAGAGATGACAACCAACAACCTGAGTCAGAAGATAAGAAGACTCCGCCTACATTCCTGCAAATGAACAAATGATATCCGTCTGTCCTTTAACACGAAAAATAGTCCCCTTTCTACTTGGGGACAAATTAAAAAGCTCACTGTGTCTACTGTTGCTTTAATACATACAGTCTCCTTTGTTAATGATATGTCTAAAAATATAACTTTAGCTCTTACTACTGAAGAAATTATTAATAAAAAACTTAATGATAAGGTTGATGCCCTAGAACAAGCAGTTGTGTCTATGGGTCAAGAGCTATTAACTCTAAAAATTCAATTATCATTAAGATGCCATTGAGACTACAAATGGATTTGTGTAACTCCCCTGCAGGTAAATGAGTCAGAACATTCTTGGTACAAGGTACAACAACATATTTGGGGAATTCGGAACCACTCTGACCTAAGCTTTGATTTAATTAAGCACTCTGCATAAACAAATCTCTGATACCGGTGCCTCAAATCTAGTGTTTCCCGCCTTCAATTAAAATTTAAAGCTACCGAGTTCTTAAGTAAAAAAGAGGGATATGTTGGGGCCCAGTAGGACAAAAAACCTCCCACAGAGTGACCCTTGAAGGCACTGCCTCTGAGGCACAGGAGAGTCTATATAAGTGACCTTTGATGGCACTGCCTCCAGGGCGCAGGAGAACTATTTGGGAAGTTGCGAAACAAGTCGAAAGACTGTGAAACAACATTTGGCCTCCTGGGCTGCACATATGGCTTCTGTTTTTCCTGTCTATGATTTTCTCGTTGCTTTGCAAGAAAGGCATATACCTTTAAGTTTTGAATCAACTTGGGTCAGTTAGTGACACCAGCTTACCCTTACATTATTTCTGTTCCCAGCTCATTGCCTGCTGTTGGGGACAAACACAATCCTCTGTCTAAAATTAACTTCTTGGATAATAAGCATCTTGCCTAGACATAACTGCTAAAGGGCCTTGAAGAAAAGAAGATTCTTTGAGAGACAGACTCCCTCATTCCTGTTTTTTTTTTTTTACTTCTGTTCTCATGGCTGTTCTCTCTTCTGTGATAAAAAATGATCCTTCCCAGAACATGCTTTTATTCTTTCAAGGACCATAAACTATGTAATCATTAAAGAAAAAAATGTAATCACCTATGGTATATAAGACACTGAATTTCTTAGTAAAGTGTGGCTTTACCACCATTCATGTTGTCTGTCTTCTTTCTTATAGATATTGCGCCGACACCAACTCCCTAGTCAGGGATCTTTCGACTGGGGTTCGTGGTACTTTACAGCAACAAGTTCAGCTCTCTGGGCTGAAGTTTCCCTAGTTTGAAAAGAAATAATTTTAGGTTCAGACGGGGGAGCAGAAGATCATCAGCGTAACCCAGGAGTTGGAAGGTTTTCAGGAGGCATTGTAAGGGGGTATGGCACCTTTGCCTCTCACATGTTAAAGAGTGCCAAAACGTGAAGAACATTTGTACAATAACATTTCAGCCCAAGAAGCGTGAAGGACATTTGCACAATAACATTTTAACTCAAATGATTTCACCTCTGAGGAACTGGATCAGCTGCACGGGTTGTAAGGCACGAGTCCTTTGCTCGATCACACTCTCCTTAATAGCTCCTTGCTGCTGCTTCCCACATTTCCCCCTATTGTTTTTAATTCTACAAGATGCACTTTAGCATTAGTCAATGTTCCTGCCCAAATGTGTGCACAAAAGCAAGGTGGAAAATTAGGGAGAAGAGGTGGTGGAAGCACAGTCATCATCTTTTGATGAATAGTAGTCCATCCAACTCGTTGGATCCTGCTGATAGATGCCGAAAAAGCATTTGACAAAATACAGCACCTTTTCGTAGTAAAAACCCTTGAGAAAGTCGGGATAGAAGGAACTTACCTAAATATTATAAAAGCAGTTTATGAAAAGCCAACAGTTAATATCATCGTCAATGGGGAACAACTGAGATCTTTCCCCCTGAGATCAGGAACACGACAGGGGTGTCCACGCTCACCACTGTTTCGCATAGTGCTGGAAGTCCTAGCATCACCAATCAGACAACAAAAGGAAATAAAAGGCATCAGAATTGGCAAAGAAGAAGTCAAACTTTCAGTTTTCACAGACGACATGGTACTCTACATGGAGAACCCAATCGACTCTACCAGAAACCTTCTAGAAGTGATCAATTAATTCAGAAAAGTTGCAGGGCACAAAATCAATGCAAAGAAATTGGTTGGATTCATTACACCAATAATGAAGCTGTGGAAAGAGAAATCAAGAAACTGATTCTGTTCAAAATTGCATGAAAAAACATAAAATTCCTAGGAGTAAACTTAACCAAGGATGTAAAAGATGTATATGATGAATACTATATAAAACATATGAAAGAAATTGAAGAAAACACCAAACACCAAAAAATGAAAAAACATTCATGTTTATGGATCGGAAGAATAAACATTGTGAAAATGTCATTACCACCCAAAGCAATCTACACATTCAATGCAATCCCCATCAAAATTGCACAAGTATTCTTCTCAAAGGTAGAACTATCTATCCTCAAATTCATATGGAACCACAAAAGACCTGAATAGCTAACATAATATTGAAGAAGAAAGCCAAAACGGGAGGCATCACAATCCCAGACTTTAGCCTCTACGACAAAGCTGTCATCATCAAGACAGTATGGTATTGGCACAAAAACAGACACATAGTCCAATGGAGTAGAATAGACAACCCAGAACTGGGCCCACAAATGTATAGCCAATTAATTTTTGACAAAGCAGGAAAGAGTATCCAATGGAAAAAAGACTGCCTCTTTAGCAAGTGGTGCTGGGACACCTGGACAGCAACATTCAGAAGAATGAAACTAGACCACTTTCTTACTCCATACACAAAAATAAACTCAAAATGGCTGAAGGACCTGAATGTGAGACAGGAAACCATCAAAACCCTCGAGGAGAAAGTAGGAAACTACCCCCTTGACCTCAACCGCAGCAATTTCCTACTTGACACATCCCCAAAGGCAAGAGAAATTAAAGCAAAAATGAACTATTGGGACCTCATCAAGATAAAAATCTTCTGCACTGCAAAGGAAACAATAAAGAAAACTAATAGGCAACCGACAGAATGGGAAAAGATAGTTGCAAGTGACATATCAGAAAAAGGGCTAGTATGCAAAATCTACGAGGAACTCACCAAACTCCACACCCAAAAAATGAATAACCCAGTGAAGAAATGGGCAGAACACATAAACAGACATTTCTCCAAAGAGGACATCCAGATGGCCTACAGACACATAAAACGATGCTCAACATCACTCACCATCAGGGAAACACAAATCAAAACCACCCTGAGATACCACCTCACACCAGTCAGAGTGGCTAAAATAAATCAAGAGGCTATAGATGCTGGCGAGGATGTGGAGACGGGCACTGTCCTACACTGTTGGTGGGAATATAAACTGGAGCAGCTGCTCTGGAAAACAGTGTGGAGTTCTATCAATAGAACTGCCCTATGACCTCGCAATAGCACTGCTAGTGATTTACCCAAGGGATACAGAAGTGCTGATACATAGGGGCACATGTACCTCAATGTTCATAGCAGCACTTTCTACAATAGCCAAATCACGGAACGAGCCTAAATATCCATCACCTGATGGATCAAGAAGATGTGGTATATATACAATGGAGTATTACACTGCAATGAGAAAGAATGAAATCTGGCCACTTGCAGCAAAGTGGATGGACCTAGAGGGTGTCATGCTAAGCAAAATAAGTCAGGCAGAGAAGGACAGATACCCTATGTTTGCACTCATAGGTCTAACAGGAAATCGGGAGAAACCTAACAGAGGAACATAGGGAGGGGAGCGGGGAAGGAGAGTTAGGGAGAGAGAAGGACGCAAAACCTGAGAGACTATTGAATACTGAAAAGGAACCGAGGGTTGAAGGAGGAGCGGGTGGGGGGAAAGAGGTGGTGGTAATAGAGGAAGACACTTGTGGGAAAGAGCACTGGGTGTTATATGGAAACCAATTTGACAATAATCTCTTTTAAAAAATAAAAATAAAAAACAAAGAAACACAACTACATGGTTCTTATAAACAATCACAATCAGATTTATAGGCTGAAAGCAAAGGAATAGTATTCCATGCAAACTCCATGCAAATAAATATCAAAACCACGCAAGGCCAGCTCAACAATAGCAGACAAAAGAGGCTTTAAGTTAAAACTATAAAAGTAGACAAAGAAGGTTATTATCTAACGATAAATGGCTAAATTCGTCTAAAGGATGTAAAACTTTAAATATTTATATATCCAACATGAAGTATCTAAATATATAAATCAAACATTGACAGAACTGAAGGGAGAAAGAGGCAGTGATACGATAACAATAGGGGATTTTAGGGGTGCCTGTGTAGCTCAGTCAGTTAATTCTCCAACTTCAGCTCAGGTCATGATCTCACAGTCTGAATTCAAGCCCAGCATCAGGCTCTGTGTTGACGGCTCAGAGCCTGGAGTCTGCTTTGGGGTCTCTCCCTCTCTCTCTCCCCCTCCCCTCATCACTCCATTTCTCTCTCTCAAAATTAAATAAATGTTTGCACTCATAGGTCTAACAGGAGAAACTTAACAGAGGAACATAGGGAGGGGAAGGGGGAAAGAGAGTTGGGGAGAGAGAGGGACGCAAAACATGAGAGACTATTGAATACTGAAAACGAACCGAGGGCTGAAGGTGGAGGTGGAGGTGAGAAGGGGGTTGGTGGTAATGGAGGAGGGCACTTGTGGGGAAGAGTACTGGGTATTATATGGAAACCAATTTGACAATACACTATTAAAAATAAATAAATATTAAGTTTTTTAACCCCACCCCTCCCCAGAGGCAAGGGAATCAAGGACAAAAATGAACTATTGGGACCTCATCAAGATAAAAAGCTTCTGCAAGGCAAAGGAAATAATTAAAAAAACTAACAGGCAACCGACAGAATGGGAAAAGATAGTGGCAAATGGCATATCAGATAAAGGGCTAGTATGTAAAATCTACAAGGAACTCACTAAACTCCATACCTGAAAAATGAATAATCCAGTGAAGACATTGGCAGAAGACATGAACAGACACTTCTCCAAAGAGGACATCCAGGCACATGAAACGATGCTCAGAGTCACTCACCATCAGGGAAATTCAAATCAAAACTACACTGAGATACCACCTCACACTGGTCAGAGTGGCCAAAATGAACAAATCAAGAGACTACATATAGATGCTGGCGAGGGTGTGGAGAGATGGGCACCCTCCTACACTGTTGGTGGGAATGTAAACTGGTGCAGCCGCTCTGGAAAACAGTGTGGAGGCTCCTCAAAAAAAAAAAAAAAAAAAAAAAACTATCAATAGAACTCCCCTATGACCCAGCAATAGTACTGCTAGGGATTTACCCAAAGGATACAGAAGTGCTGATGCATAGGAT
>NC_043717.1:55092652-55105787 GCF_006229205.1 Suricata suricatta
CACTGTCAACAATAGCCAAATCATGGAAAGAGCCTAAATGTCCATCAACTGATGAATGAGTCAAGAAGATGTGGTGTATATATATATATATATATATATATACACAATGGAGTACAAATGGTAGTGAGAAAGAATGAAATATGGTCATTTGTAGCAAAGTGGGTGGACCTCGAAGGTGTCATGCTAAACGAAATAAGTCCGGCAGAGAAGGACAGATACCATATGTTTGCACTCATAGGTCTAACAGGAGAAACCTAATAGAGGACCATAGGGAGGGGAAGGGGGAAAGAGAGTTGGGGAGAGAGAGGGACACACACCATGAGAGACTATTGAATACTGAAAACGAACCGAGGACTGAAGGGGGAGGGGGAAGGGGGAGGGGGTTATGGTCATGGAGGGGGGCACTTGTGGGGAGGGATACTGGGTATTATATGGAAACCAATGTGACAATAAACTATTACAAAGTTAAAAAAAGAAAAAATTGGAGACATTAATTCCCCACTTTTATCAATGTACAGATCATCCAGATAGAAAACCAGTAAGGAGGAAGCAAATTTGAGTAACACTATAAAACAAATAGACCCAATAAATATATACAAAACATTCTACTTACCAGCAGTATAATACTTATTTTTCTTAATCTCACACAGAACATTCCCTAGAATAGATCATAAGTTTGACAAAAAAAAAATCTTAGCAAATTTAAGAAAATTGAAATCATATTATGGATAATTTACGATCATAACTGCAGAAAACTAGAAATGTATAACGGAGGAAAACTGGAAAGTTCACATTTTTGTGGAAATTAACACCCTCTGGAACAACCTATATGTCAAGGAGAAATCAAGAGAGAAATAACAAAATATATTGAAAAGAAAGAAAAAAAAAGCAAAGCATACCAAAACTAATGATATGCGGCAAAAGCAATTCTAAGTGAAAAATCTGTAACAAAAATACCTACATTGAGAAAAATAAATATCTCAAATAAATCATCTGTTTTTATCTCAAATAGGTAGAAAAAGAAGAAATGAAGCCCAAAATTAATAGAAGAAAGAACCAAAAAATGAGAGCAGAAATAAATAAAATAATTACTAGTAAAAAAACAGAAAAGGTCAAATAAAATAACAGCTGATTTTTGAAAAGATAAACAATATTGACAAACTTTTAGTTAGACTAAAAAAAAAGAACACTCAAGTAGATAAAATCAAAAATGAAAGAAGACATTACAACTCATAACACAGAGATACAAAGGATTATAAGAGACTACTGTGAACAATTAATAAATTGGATAACCTAGAAGAAATTGATATTTCCAGACACATACAACCTACTAAGACTGAAACATGAAGAGACAGAAAATCTGAATGGATAATTAACAAGTGAATAGTTTGAATCAGTAATAAAAAATCTCCAAATAAAAAAAAACCTCCAGGGCCTGATGGCTTCACTGGTGAATTCTACCAAATATTTGAAGAATTAACACCATTTCTTCTCAAATTCTTCCAAAATATTGGCGAGGACAGTACACTTCAAAAGTCATTTTATAAGGACCACATTATCAAGATACCAAAGCCAAACAAGGCCATTACACAAAAAGAAAATCACAGACAAATAATCCTTGGTGAACACTGATGCAAAATCCTTAAATACTAGCAAACAAAATTCAACAGCATATTGAAAGGATCACTCATCATGCCAAGTGAAATTTATATTGAGGATAAAAGGATGGCTTAACATATGTAAACAATTAATATGATACACCATATTTACAAAATAAAGGACAAACGTGATATAATTATCTCAATAGATGCAGAAAGAACAATTGACAGATTTCAACATCATTTCATGATTAAAAACGCTCAACAAATGAGGTGTAGATCAAATATACCTCAACATAAGGCCATAGATGAGAAACCCACAGCTAACGTCATACTCAATTATAAAAATCTGAAAGCTTGCCCTATAAGATCAGGAAAAGACAAGGATGCCCAATCTCATCACCTCTATTCAACATATTACTGGAAGTGTTAGCTACATCAATTATGAAAGGAAAGAAAGAAAAGGCATACAAATCAGAAAGGAAGACGTTAAGATGATACAATCTTACTATACAAAACCCTAAAGAAGCCTACAAAAACTAATAAATTTAGTAATGTTGCAGGATAAAAACAAAACAGAACAAAACAAACCCAAATCATTTGCATTTCTATACTGTAAAAATATAGTATCCAAAAAAGAAGTTAAGAATGCAATTGCATTGCAGTAGCATCAAAGAGAATAAAATACTTGAGAATAAATTTGATCAAAGAGTTGAAGGAACCATAGGAGAAAAACTATGAACAATGATAAAAGAAACTGAGGAAGACACAAATAAGTGGAAAGCTTTCTTATGTTTTTATGAATTAGAAAATTAATATTGTTAAAATGTCCATACACACCCAAAGCTATCTACAGATCCAGTGTAATATATATTAAGATTCCAAAAACATCATTTTACAGAAATAAAAAAACAATCCTAATATCCATTTGGAACCACAAAAGATCCTAAATAGTTAAAGCAATTTTGAGCAACAAAAAGAAAGCTGGAAGCATCACACTTCCTGATTTCACATTACATTATAAATTTATAGTAGGCAGGATGGGAAGGGAGGTAAGAGGGCAGAGAAATAGGGAGTTCTGTACTTCCTGCCTACATCTTTCAAACAAAGAAGGGCTAAAGCCAAAGGATGCTGAACCCCAAAAACCTGGGAGAAAAGAGACAGAGTCCACTAAGAAGACAGCCTCATAGGGCGTTTGGAGAGAGATCATATTGCTATCAGTGGAGCTTTCTTTGGGCTGGGCGCCCTGTTCCCAGAAATTCCCTCTGGCCTAGACAGACTCAGTCAGCATCAGGAGGAACCACTCCCCTACTTCCCCTACTCGATCTCCATCTAGGAAGCGCCCCAGCCTGTGGGATTACATTTTGGGCAGTATCATTAAAGTGCAAGGTCTAAGATCTGGAAAGAGGCTGGGTGTGAGACACAGAACACAGCCCATCTTGGCTATGCCTGTGGCACAGGGAGCTTGGACCCAAAAGAGTGATTTGCAGTGCGTGGTTTGAGAAGGGACTGGGGTGCTGCCATTTTTCTCCCTACAACCACCAAGGCGGGGCTTAAGGGAGTGGTCCTCGGGACACACCTTGGAGGCCAGACTTGCCTAAGCCAAACCATGCACATCCTCACTGGAGAGCTGTTTTGTTGTTGGTGGTGGTGGTGTTGTTGTTTACTGAAGCCTGAAGCAAGACCAGCATTGATACATTGCAGTGACTAACTCTAGATTAATTCTTACTATTCAGATATACTCTCCCTTATTTCATTCTTATCTCTCTCCTCCACTGGACTGGGCACTCTTGTTATTGGTTTGCTTAAACAGTCACATTTAATCTATACTCTTGATGCATATTCTACACCTCCTTCATTACCTTCCTTTCTCTCTATCTCTGGAATAATCAGACTATATAGTTTCTTTAGGTAACGTTATATTCATTTCTTTCTCCTTGCCTCCTACCATGTTCTTCTTTTTCTCTCTCTGAATGAAGCCTTTTAGTCTCTCTGTCTGGTCAATGTTCAATTTCTCTTTCTCAACATCCCTGTCATTTCTCTTTTTGTATATACTCTTCCATCAGCACTGCCTCCAACCTGCTATATATTTGTAGCTGGGATTTCTGGTTTTATGCTTTTCGAATGCCCTTTGTCTTTTCTTGCTTTAGGTTTTTTTTTCCCCCTTTTGGTTTGCTTGTTTGATTTGTCTGTACATTTGCATGCTTTTGTTCCCTGTTTGTTTGTCTGTCTGTTTTTCTTTCCAGGGCTACAGCAAGAAACAAGCCAAAGCACACATGGTGGAGAGTCCCAACTATCAACATGAGTAGAGAAATAAAATAACCAAAGGCACAACAAGAGAGACCAAGGGACACCATTAAAAGAACACTTCCTGAAATGACAGGCTGTGGAGAGTAAATGAGCCTTTTTTAACAAAGCAGAACTCGCAGGTGCTGAGCATATATCAAGCTTTTAAAACGTGCAGGAGACCACAAGCTAATCAAAATAATGAAATGGAAGAACTCTATTCTAAAAAAATTCCAGGAAGAAGTGATAGCTACAGAATTCCTCAAACAGATATGAGCAACATAACTGACCAAAAATTGAGATCAAAAGTCATAAAATGAATCAGTGGGCTTGAAAAAGGGATGGAAGACCAGAGATGCTATTGCTACAAAGATTATGGACCTTAAAAATAGTTGTGATTAATTAAAAAATGCTATAAATGAGGTCCATAAGAAAATGGAGGCAGCCATTGCATGGATTGAAGAGGCAGAGAGGAGAATAGCTGAATTAGAGGACACAATTATAGAAAAAGAAGAAGCCAAGAGAAAGAGACATAAATTGATCTAGGTGCATGAGGATACAATTTGAGAACTGAGTGGTGCAATCAAACAGAAGAATATCCATAGCAAAGAAATTCCATAAGAAGAAGAGAGAGAGAAAGGAGCTGAAGGGGTACTTGAACAAATTATAGTCAAGAACTGCCCCAATCTAGGGAAGGAACCAGACACTGAAATACAAGAGGTACAGGGAACTCCCTTCAGATGTAACTTGATTCAATCTTCTGCACGACATATCATAGTGAACCTGCCAAAATATAAGGGAAAATTCTGAAAGCAGCTAGGAATAAAAGGGCCCTAACATATAAAGGGAAACCTATTAGAGTAGTTGCAGATCTATCTACTTAAACTTGGCAGGCCAGAAAGTAATGGCAATATCTTCAATGTGAGACAGAATAAATATGCAGCCAAGAATCCTTTACCAGCAAGCCTGTCATTCAAAATAGGAAGAGAAAGGTTTTCGCAAAGAAACAAAAATTGAAGGAATTCAAAACCACTAAATCAGCCCTACAAGAAATACTAAGGGGGACTCTATTACGGAAATGTTGCAAGGAACACAAGAAACAGAGACACCACTACAAGCATCAATCCTACAGAGAACACAATGACTCTAAGCCCATGTTTTTCAACAATAACACTGAATGTAAATTAACTAAATGCTCCAATAAAAATAATTAGAGTATCAGAATGGATAAAAACCCAAAACCCATCTATTTGCTGTCTAGAAGAGACTCATTTTAGACCTGAGGACACCTTCAGATTTGTCGTAACCCACGCTCAGGGCGTTACTTTACTGAGCCCCGCGTTGAGGCGCCAATTGTCGTAACCGGATGGCCGGGGCCGCTCGTCCCTGGCGATACCTGTTTCGTCCGCCCCCGACAGGCAGGGTCCTTTTCCTGAGGGAGGGAGAGAAAAAGGGGGCAGGAGAGGGAGACGCAAAGAGTAAAGACAGAACTCACGGTTCTCCGATCAGGCGAAAGAGAGCGTTTATTCAAAGAACTGTTCTTTATATAGTCTTCAGGGGGGGGAAAACAAGGCAAGCTGACCTAGGCAGGCTACAGAGTCGGATGCATATCAAAGAAGCGCCCCGACTTTGCCTCAGCAATCTTGGGGGATGGCGAACTAACACTGAATACGGTTTTGATCTTTTGTGTGCCTTGGCCACTCACGTCTAGCTCAGCAAGACAGTCGCCAAAGTTATTTTGACCAGGAAATGGCAATCTCCAGCCTCCAGATGCAAATCTTGTTTACTGGCTCACTCAACGGAGTGATAATCCTTGCCTGAGGCAGACAGAAAACTTGGCGGCCCCCACACAGATTGAAAGTGAGAAGATGGAGAAATATCTATCATGCTACTGGAAGTCAAATAAAGCTGGAGTAACCATACTTATATCAGACAAACTGGACTTTAACGTTAAGGCAGTAAAAGAGATGAAGAGGGGCATTATATAATAATTACAGGGTCTATCCATCAGGAAGAGCTAACAATTATAAATATCTATGCACCGGATTTGGAAGCACTCAAAAACATAAAATAGGTAATCACAAACATAAACAATCTTATTGACAAGAATGTGCTAATTGCAGGGGACTTTAATATTCCACATGCAGCAATGAATAGATCAAATAGACAGAAAATCACTAAAGAAACAATGGACCGGATTGACACATTGGATCAGATGGATTTGATAAATATATTTAGAACTCTACATGAAGAGGCTATGGAAATCACTTTCTTCTCACGTGCACATGGCACATTTTCAAAGACAGATCACATACTGGGTCATAAAACAGCCCTTAATAAACATAAAAGAATTGAGATCATACCATGCATGCTTTCAACCCACAATGCTATGAAACTTGAAACCAAGCACAGGAAAAATTCTGGAAAACCTTCAAAAACATGGAAGTTAAAGAACACTCTACTGAAGAATGAATGGGCCAATTGGGCAATGAGAGAAGAAATTAAAAAATATATGGAAACATCCAGTCACAAGACCATGGGAGAGGGGAAGGGGCAAAAATAGTTAGGGAGAGGGAGGAGGCAAATCATGAGAGACTCTTGAATACTGAAAACAAAATGAGGGCTGAAGGTGGAGGGGGAAAGGGGAAAGGGGTGATAGGCATAAAGGAGGGCAATTGTGTGGATGAGCACTGGGTGTCTTATGGAAACCAACTTCACAATAAATTATAGATATCTATATCTATATATACAAATGAAAAATGAAAATACTACAATCCAAACTCTATGGAATGCAGCAAAGGAAGTCCTAAGAGGAGAGTACATTGCAATCCAGGCCTATCTCAAGAAACTAGAAAAAGTACAAATACAAAATCTAACAGCACACCTAAAGGAACAAGAGGCAGAGCAGCAAGAGTACTCAAAGCCCAGAGGAAGAATAGGGCAGAAATAAACAATACAGAATCCAAGAAAATAGCTGAACAGATGAATGAAACCAAGAGTAGTTTTTTTGAAAAAATAAACAAAATTGATAAACCATTAGCCAGGCTTCTCAAAAAGAAAAGAGAGACCAACCAAATGGACAAAATCATGAATGAAAATGGATTTATTACTACCAATACCTCAGAAATACAAGCAATTATCAGGGGATACTATGAAAAATCATATGCCAACAAACTGGGCAACCCATAAGAAATGTACAAATTCCTAAACACACATGCACTACCAAAATTCTAATGGTGTGATAGAAAATCTGAACAGACCAAAGACAGTGAAGAAATTGAATCAGGTATCAAAAATCTCCCAATGAGTAAGAGCCCGGAGCCAGACGGCTTCCCTGGGGAATCCTACCAGACATTTAAAGCAGAGTTAAAACCCATTCTTCTCAAGCTATTCAAAAAAATAGAAATAGAAGGGAAACTTCCAGAGTCATTCTATGAAGCCAGACTCACTTTGATTCCCAAACCAGACAGAGAACCAACAAAAGAAGAGAACTATAGGCCAATATCCTTGATGAAAATGGCTGCAAAAATTCTCAAGAAGATACTAGCAAATCGAATTCAACAGCAAATAAAAAGAATTGTCCACCATGATCAAGTGTGATTCATTCCTGGGTTACAGGGCTGGTTCAATATTCGCAAATACATCACCATGAAACATCATGTTAACAAAAGAAAAGGTAAAAACTATATGATGATGTCAATTGATGCAGAAAAAGCATTTGACAAAATACAGCATTCTTTTTTTATAAAAACCCTTAAGAAAGTTGGGATAGAAGGGACTCACTTAAATATCATAAAGGCCATTTATGAAAAGCCCACAGCTAATATCATCCTCAATGAGGAAAAATGGAGAGCTTTCGCCCCGAGATCAGGAACACGACAGGAGTGTCCACTCTCACCACTGTTGTTTAACATAGTGCTAGAAGTCCCAGCAAAAGCAATCAGACAACAAAAGGAAATAAAAGGCATCAGAATTGGCAAAGATGAAGTCAAACGTTCACTTTTCTCAGATAACATGCCACCCTACATGGAAAACTCCACAGACTCCACCAGAAGCCTACTAGAACTTATCCATGAATTCATCAAGGTCACAGGGTACAAAATCAATGTAAAGCAATTGGATGCATTTTTTATACACCAATAACGAAACAACAGAAAGAGAAATCAAGAAACTAATCCCTTTCACAATTGTACAAAAAAAAACATAAAATACCTAGTGATAAACCTAACTGAAGGTATAAAGGATCAGCTTGATGAAAACTATAAAAAACTTATGAAGGATATTGATGAAGAAACAAAAAATGGAAAAACATTCCAGGCTCATGGTTTGAAAGAATAAATATTGTTAAAATGTCATTACTACCCAAAGCATTCCACAAATTCAATGCAATCATAATCAAAATATTACCAGCATTATTATGAACGGTAGAAAAAACAATCTTCAAATTTGTATGAAACCACAAAAGTCCCCGAATAGCCAAAGTAATATCGAAGACAAAAACCAAAGTGGGAGGTATCAAAATCCCAGACTTTAGCCTCTACTACAAAGCTGTCATCATCATGACAGTATGGTATTGGCACAAAAACAGACACATAGACCAATGGAATAGAATGGAGAACCCAGAATTGGACCCACCAATGTATGGCGAATTAATCTTTGACAAAGCAGGAAAGAGATTCCAATGGAAAAAAGACAGCCTCTTTAGCAGATGGTGCTGGGAGAGCTGGAGAGCAACATGCAGAAGAATGAACCTAGATCACTTTCTTACATGATCCACAAAAATAAACTCAAAATTGATGACGGACCTGAATGTGAGACAGGAAACCATCAAAACCCGAGAGGAGAAAGCAGGGAATAGCCTCCTTGACCTCAACTGCAGCAATTTCTTACTCGACACATCTCCAAAGGCAAGGGAATCAAGAGCAAATGTGAACTATTGGGACCTCATCAAGATAAAAAGCTTCTGCATGGCAAAGAAAACAATCAGCAAATCTAATAAGTAACCGACAGAATGGGAAAAGATAGTTGCAATTGGCATATCGGATAAAGGACTCATATCCAAAATCTGTAAGAAACTCACCAAACTCCACGCACAAAAAATAAATAATCCAGTGAAGAAATAGGCAGAAGATATGAACAGACACTTCTCCAAAGAGGACATCCAGATGACCAACAGACACATGAAAGGATGCTCAGCATCACTCATCATCAGGGAAATACAAATCAAAACCACACCGAGATACCACCTCACCCAGTCAGAGTGGCTAAAATGAACAAATCAGGAGACTATAGATGCTGGCAAAGATGTGGAGAAACGGCACCCTCCTACACTGTTGGTGGGAATGTAAACTGGTGTAGCCACTCTGGAAACAGTGTGATGGTTCCTCAAAAAATTTAACAATAAAAGTCCCATAGGACCCAGCAATAGCAGTGCTAGGAATTTACCCAAGGGATACAGAAGTGCTGATGCATAGGGGCACATCTAGCCCAATGTTCATAGCGGGACGTTCAACAATAGCCAAATCATGGAAAGAGTATCAATGTCCATCCACTGACAAATAGATCAAGAAAATGTGGTTTATCTATGCAATGGAATACTACATGACAAAGAGAAAGAATGACATTTGGCCATTTGTAGCAACGTGGATATCCTTGAGGGTGTTATGCTAAGTGAAATAAGTCTGGCAGAGAAGGACACATACCATATGTTTTCACTACTAATTGGAACAAGAGAAACTTAACAGAGGACCATGGGGGAGGGGGAGGGGAAAATAGTTAAGGAGAGGGAAGGAGGCAAACCATAAGAGACTCTCAAATACTGAGAACAAACTGAGTGTTGGTGGGAGTGGGGGAGAGGGGGAAAGGGATGATGGGCATGAAGGAGGGCACTTGTGCTGATGAGCACTGGGTGTTATATGGAAACCAACTTTACAATAAACTCTGAAGGAACAAAACATAAAAAACATTTATAGTAACCTAAACAGAAGCATACTGGCATAAAAACAGACACATAACCCACTAGAACAGAATCCAGAGCTCAAAATAAACCTATGCATATACAGGTAACTAATCTTTGCCAAGTTGCCAAAAACAAATAACGGTAAAATGATAATTTCTTCAACAAATGTTCTGGAAAAAATGGATATTCACACAAAAAAGAAAGAAAATGGGTCTTTATCTCATAAAAAATCATATAGAATGAATTAATGAGGGTCCCATGTGTAGCTCAGTCAGCTGAGCGTCCAAATTTGGCTCAGCTCATGGTCTCAGAGTTCGTGCTTGAACCCCACATTAGGTTCTGTGCTGACAGCTCGGAGTCTGGAACCTGTTTCAGATTCTGTGTTTCCCTCTTTCTCTGTCCCTCCCCTGCTTGAGCTTGTTCATCACGTGCTCCCTAAATAAACTTAAAAAACAATAGAAAAATAAATAAAATGAATTAGTAATTTAAACAAAAGACGTGAAACAATAATAATCCTAAGACAACAGAGGATAACTCTTTGACATTTGTTTTGGCATAATACTTTGGATTTGACCCCAAGGCCACACATATCAAAGGCAAAAACAAACAAATAAACAAAATAAATAAATAAATGGGACTACCTCAAACTATAAAATATCTTCATAGTGAAAGAAACAATCAATACAATGATAAAGCAGCCTTTGGAATGGGAGAAAATATTTGCAAACTATCTGATAAGCAGTTTTTATATAAAATATATATGTAACTCATGCAACTCAATAGCAATAATAATAATAACATAATAATAACAATTTCTGTATAAAAATTGTCAAAAGACTTATATAGATGTTTTTCAAAAGAACAGACAAATGGGACACAGGTATATCAAAAGGTGTTCAACCTCTCTTCTTATCAGAAAAATGTAAATCAAAACCACAATGAGGTATTATCTCACAATTGTCAGGATGACTATTATTTAAAAAAAGTCAAGGCATAAACAAGTGTTGGTGTGGATGTAGAGGAAAAGGAATCCTTGTACACTGTTGGTGGGAATGTAAATTGCTAGCACAATTATGGAAAACACTATGGAGTTCTTGAGATATTAGTAATAGAACTACTAGCATTCTCACTTCTAGGTGTATATCCAATGGCAATGAAAACACGTGCCTGAAGAGACATATGTACTCCTGTATTTATTGCAGCATTATCTACAGTCATAAAGATACAGAAAGAACCTATGTGTTCATCAACAGATGAATGGATAGAGAAAATATGGAATATATGTATAATTTAATATTATTCAGTCTTTAAAAATAAAGAAATCCTACCATTTGCAACAGCAAGGCTATACCTAGAGGATATTATGCTATGTGAAATAAACAAGACACAGAAAGACAAGCACTATATGATCTCACTTATGTGTGGAATCTTTAAAACAAAAGTCAAATTCATAGTAATAGAGCAGAATGGTGGTTACAGGAACTGAGAAGTGGGAGTTAGGGAAAATGTTAGCAAAAGTGTACAAAATTTTAGCTATAAAATGAATAAGATATGGAGACCTAATGAACAGCATGGTGACTACAATTAATAGTACTGTATTAGTAATGTATTATATAATTAAAACACTAAGAGAATATTCTCAAATGTTGTGCCACAACAAAAATGGTAACTGTGAGGTGACAAATATGTTAGTTAGCTTCATGTAATAATCATTTCACAATTTATATGTATATCAAATCATCATATTGCACACTTTAAATATATACAATTTTTATCTGTCAATCATACCTTAATAAAGCTGGAAAAATAAAATATTTAATCCACTAAAAAAAGAGAAAGAGATGGACATTACATATTAATAAGATAGTCAATTCATTAAGAATATGCAGCAGTTATAAACATAGAAAGAGCCCCCAAATATATGAAGTAAAACTGATAAAACTGAAGGAAAAATGCACAGTTCTACAGTAATATCTGGAAATTTTTTCCTTTTTAAATGTTTTATTATTTAATTAATTTTTTCTTTTATACTTTATTGTAAAGTTGGTTTCCATATAACACCCAGTGCTCATCAGCACAAGTGCCCTCCTTCATGCCCATCATCCCTTTCCCCCTCTCCCCCACTCCCACCAACACTCAGTTTGTTCTCAGTATTTAAGAGTCTCTTATGGTTTGCCTCCCTCCCTCTCCTTAACTATTTTCCCCTCCCCCTCCCCCATGGTCCTCTGTTAAGTTTCTCTTGTTCCAATTAGTAGTGAAAACATATGGTATGTGTCCTTCTCTGCCAGACTTATTTCACTTAGCATAACACCCTCAAGGATATCCACATTGCTACAAATGGCCAAATGTCATTCTTTCTCTTTGTCATGTAGTATTCCATTGCATAGATAAACCACATTTTCTTGATCTATTTGTCAGTGGATGGACATTGATACTCTTTCCATGATTTGGCTATTGTTGAACGTCCCGCTATGAACATTGGGCTAGATGTGCCCCTATGCATCAGCACTTCTGTATCCCTTGGGTAAATTCCTAGCACTGCTATTGCTGGGTCCTATGGGACTTTTATTGTTAAATTTTTTGAGGAACCATCACACTGTTTCCAGAGTGGCTACACCAGTTTACATTCCCACCAACAGTGTAGGAGGGTGCCGTTTCTCCACATCTTTGCCAGCATCTATAGTCTCCTGATTTGTTCATTTTAGCCACTCTGACTGGGTGAGGTGGTATCTCGGTGTGGTTTTGATTTGTATTTCCCTGATGATGAGTGATGCTGAGCATCCTTTCATGTGTCTGTTGGTCATCTGGATGTCCTCTTTGGAGAAGTGTCTGTTCATATCTTCTGCCTATTTCTTCACTGGATTATTTATTTTTTGTGCGTGGAGTTTGGTGAGTTTCTTACAGATTTTGGATATGAGTCCTTTATCCGATATGCCAATTGCAACTATCTTTTCCCATTCTGTCGGTTACTTATTAGATTTGCTGATTGTTTTCTTTGCCATGCAGAAGCTTTTTATCTTGATGAGGTCCCAATAGTTCACATTTGCTCTTGATTCCCTTGCCTTTGGAGATGTGTCGAGTAAGAAATTGCTGCAGTTGAGGTCAAGGAGGCTATTCCCTGCTTTCTCCTCTCGGGTTTTGATGGTTTCCTGTCTCACATTCAGGTCCGTCATCAATTTTGAGTTTATTTTTGTGGATCATGTAAGAAAGTGATCTAGGTTCATTCTTCTGCATGTTGCTCTCCAGCTCTCCCAGCACCATCTGCTAAAGAGGCTGTCTTTTTTCCATTGGA